>NC_041220.1:126657208-126685569 GCF_002837175.3 Physeter macrocephalus
GGGAGGGAGATGCAAGAGGGAAGAGATATGGGAACATATGTATATGTATAACTGATTCACTTTGTTGTAAAGCAGAAACTAACAAACCATTGTAAAGCAATTATACTCCAATAAAGATGTTAAAAAAATTTTAAAAAAATTTGAATTAGTATTCCTTACCTCTTATTCTCTCTTTCACATCTTGCTACTCACAACAAATTAAGTTGATTTTATCTTTTTAAATAGTTTGTGTGGCTGTCTTCTCATTTCCATCCCATTGTTTTACCTTAAGCCTGTGTCTCATCAGTTCTCACCTTTGCTGCTTTAAGAATTTCATAACTGCCATTCTGTTCTCATATGTTCCTCCAAACCATGCTTTCTTTTGTGTCTAGAATCATCTTTCCCTAATACACCTATTATCAGTTAACTCCCCTGAGACTCTTCCCATTGCTTACAGGATAAAGTTTAAACTTGTTTTTGACATGCTCCTGCCTCCCACTTTAAGTAGCCTTACTGTTGCTGCATTCTCTCTGCCACCTAAGCTCCACCTGTTATAAATTCTTAGATCAGTTCAAACTCAAGTTTGTTAGTCTTGTATATAACTGAAAAAGTCAATGAACTCGAAGTTAAAATCTTGAGAGTTCTTCTACCATTAAAGTGCATATCAACATCTGTTTTAGCTCATCAGAGACCTTTTTGATTTATTTCTGGGTCTTGATGTATTTCATATTTTTGAGAGTGGTAAATCAACTGCACACTCACCTGAAATGTTACTTTCTCTAGGAACATCCTTGACTCTAACCAGTTGCTTTTCTGTGTTTCAGTGGCACCTAAGCATCCCTCTATCCTAGTACTTGCCATGCTATATAGTATAAGAATTAGCTTTGTAATAAGGTGTCTTATCTGCAGCTAACTATTGCCTGTACCAATTTGTAGCATTAGTTGACATTCTGCTAGGGTTTGCCTGTGTGCTTCAATCAGTCCAATTTTTATTTAATTGGTGTATTTTGTTTCGGTAATACTCAAGCTAGTGTCTAGCTTTATCCCGTAAATTGTTGGGACCCATAATTTGCCTGGGATAAAACATGAATCTTGTTCAAAATAATGTGTGTGTGTGCGTACATGTGTGTGCATACACACATGCGTGTGCAGAGAGAGAAGCACACACATACATGTCTAATGGGTTTGGAATTGTGTGGGGAAGGGTGTCAATAGAAGCCAGATGCTGGGAAGAACAATGAGTGAAAGCCCATAGCTGAGAAAGACATCTGGCATTTTGTACAATAAACTTTATACCAGTATCTGAAGGGAAGAGTTGTGGTTCTCAGGACAGCATTATTAATATTATTTTATTTATTTATTTTTTAATCCCATGACTTCTGGTGATGTGATAACTAGCATGAGAAAGTAGATAGGTGTGTGGTAAAATGAAAGCCTACCATTTCATACTATACATAATAGTTTAAGTACTTAAGAAAGAAAAATCTTGCTGTTCAGAAATGTTGAATGTCCAAAAAAAAAAAAAGTGTATCTTTGAATCAGTGATAGGCGCTCTATTGCTGGGAGTCCAGCCACTTTTATGAGGCTTCTTCTGTTGATGGCCGGTTAGTTAAAAACTGGTAGGTTTTATTACTAGAAGTCCACACCTTTCATTCTTGGTACTCCTTTAAAATAGCTGGACACAGAAGGGAAAAGAGATTTCCCATCAACTGGATGAAGTGCTGAGTGGCAGATATCTGAAGGGAGATTCAGACAGAGGCTGAGTGAATAGACACTATGGAGGGTAACAAGGGTCATTGTCATTGTCACAGTGTGATACACTGACTGAGGGTTAGCTTTGTTGGTGGTCCTAAGATTTTTGTCTGCAGGAGTTATCGCCTTTGGCTGGGATAGTGGCTGAAAAGAGCTCGTTTGGCCCTGCAGATCCGTAAAGTCAGCATCTACATGGCCAAGTCAAATGAGAGGAGGGACCTGGAGAGTAGCATTTGTTTTGGAAATATTCAGGGATTGTAAGATAATGTCACTGATTACATGACTCCCATTCCATTTTCAGGGATTATCATGGAGTCATAAAAAGAATTAGCCCTGAGGTCTTGCTTCTTGTCAGAGAGGGCTGTTGATCTAGTATTAGACTGTTCTATCTTCAACGCCTAGCACCATTCCTGATATATAGTAAAATTATGGATGGATGGGTAGACAGATGATGAATGAGATGTTAAACTGTCATGTCTAGTCGCAGTCACTGTGTTGATGTGTAGTTTTTGGAATACAGAATGGCTTTAATTTTTGAGGCATAAATAACACCCGATAAAAATAAGCATGCTAGAGGAACTATTTTAATTAAAAGCTGATTTTTGTCTATTTTTTTCCTCTTTTTCTTTTATGTGTGTATTTTCTCTTCTATTGAAAGACATACATGTGTTTGGATTTATAAAGACACTGAACAGTTGTTTTCTTTTCATTCAGGGGCCTGAATTAATGAACAAATATGTTGGTGAATCTGAAAGAGCAGTTAGAGAGGTAAGAAGATTATGTCTTAAAGTGGACCTCTGCATAGGAGAACCAGGCTTCTGTCCTGTACGGTTTCCATTTTGTTTGGGGTTATAGATTTTGAAGTTTCCAAATCTAAATTCTAGTGGTATATTTTTTCTTCAGGCAAATATTATTTTTAAATGCAATTTTGGTCATCTACAATTCTTTGTTATTGTTTTTAAACATCATAATATTTCCAGCCTTTAGTTTTACCAAATATTTTTTAACGAATGTCAGCGTTTCATTAATAAAAATAAGGATACGTTTAAACTTAACAAAGAATGCATGATGTCAGAATGAGATTTAAATCCTTTAAGCCAGGTAGCCCTTTAAATCAAATAAGCTTATTAGTATATGAAAATGTCACTGTACTCTTCTTATTTTATTTACTTTACCTTTGACTGGTGATTTAGAAAGTGCATCCTCCTCCTCTCTCTTAAATTTTACAGCCAGTGCCTGATTGGCCTACTGGCTACTCCATATTGCTGAAGCTACATAACTGGGAAGTTCATGCAAAATCAAGGCACTGAAGTGGGGGTAACTATAGCAGTTTGACCACAAGTCTCGGCTTTCCCAAGCAAAGATTGGCCTGCCTCACACAGACACCCTGTATCCTCACAGAAGCTAAGCAAGGACAAGAACACATAAATAGCAGTGGAATGGATGGTCTCCACTTATGACATATGTGGGTATCAACCAAGAGTCTTAGAGATTGGAATACTTTGTTTTGCATCTGAGAAAAATATTTAAGTTACTTTTTCTTTCTTTTTTTTTTCTTGAAATGTAGATGTTGGTTATCATATAAAACGTTAACTGATAATGATAGCACCTCATTGATTAAAATATGAAAAAGGTGGTGTTTATTAATATTAAGGTTTGGGGGACTGTTGTGTATTTTTATGGTCATCATACTTGTGTCCAGAAAATGGGGGCCTAGGTTACAGGTTACACACATTTGGATTTCTTTCTGCTTATGCTGACGTTTTCTAGCCCATTTCCACATGCTTTCCCCGTGGCTGTCTGGCCATTCTTTGATGTTGATAGTCTGATTGACTTCAGGTCAAACCTATCTATGCTTTTCCAAGTTTTAGCTGTTTTTTCCATACAGTCTTCAGCGAAATGAGCAAAGTGTGTGACTTTTAGGTTTATGGGTATTTTATATGCTAAACTTTGGCTGATTTTATACATTTATGATTTTTCTTTTAAATATGTGTTTATTTAGATAAATGTTCCAGGCATTATACTAAGTGCTTTGCATTCTTTTTTAATTCATTTCTTAAACTTCTGAGGTGGGTATTTTTAATAATCTCCATTTTAGAGATGTGGAAATCGTAGTTTAGAAAAGTAAAGTTACCCACTGAAGGTCACACAGCTACCAAGTGGTGAAGGTGGGATTTTAACTGAGATTGTTTGATTACTTAACCAAATTGTCTCCTACACACCTCTAAGAATATGTGTTGGTGTCTTGTCTCTGTTTGCAAGTAAGCACCGTGGAAGAGGATACTTTTACATCCATTATGAGGTGCGGATACATCTGTTACAGGTTGTATACAAAGTGATAGGGCTGGTTTACTGGTACATAATAGATACGGTTCTAAATATAATTTTCAAACTAAAACTAGCTATGGAGTTTTCTGGAATTTGCCGGTCTTTAGCTAATGTAGCACTCTTTCCACCAGATCTTCCGAAAAGCGAGAGCAGTGGCTCCTTCCATCATTTTCTTTGATGAACTTGATGCCTTAGCAGTTGAAAGGGGCAGGTAAGAAATATTTAATAGGACTGCTGTTAAATATTAGCAATTACAGTGTAGAGGAATTAAATTATTTCACGTCATCACTTTATAGTACTTTCATGTATAATTTTTTTTAAGACTTTTATGCATTTGGGGCATTTGAGCTAATTTTTATAGTTTACTATCTAAAGAGAGCCCCCTGCACTGCCTATCAAAATTTGGGTTTTTATTAACATGTGATTAAAACTGTAAATAAAGTTCAGTTAAGCATAATTACGTGATAGAGTAGAACCCAATTATAATAAAAGTTGTTATTCTGCAGATTTTAGTATTATCTGGATTAAGTCATGTTTCCTAAAATATAGTTACAATAGAATAAAAATTAGTATTAATACTTTTGTTTCTGAATGTCAGACAATAAAGAGGATTATTTATGATATCATATCAAACATATATGTGTGTGTGTGTATATACATATATTAAACTGTTTTCAAGTGTGATTTTTTTTTCTCTACAAAGATTTACAGGTCTTTTAAGGAATACATGGTACAAGTACTTCATGTTGGAGAGTGTTTATTTGTGTGTTTTCTTCATGGTACAAGTACTTCATGTTGGAGAGTCTTTATTTGTGTGTTTTCTTCATAGCCCTCTGATTATACATTGACTATATGTATAATATAGAGATTATACATATAAACTAGAGAATTCGCTGATGATAATTATAGTGATGGCAGAAGGCACCTTCTAAGTCTCAGTGTTAAATTTGATAGGAGGCATACTGCTCTCTTCTTTACTGGGTAGAGCTGCCTAATCAGATGAGAGTATGAACTGTCACTAGGAAACATTAGGAGGTAGCCTGCCCTGCTCTCTACCCCACCCATTTGATATTCTGTAAATACCTACCAGTCTTGTTATTTTATGAGTTGGAGTTCATGAGTCCTTTTATTATTTCTGAAGTGAGATGGAACAAAAGGTTACAAATAGCTCAAGTTCACCTTGACTGCAAGAGAAGAAAAAGAAGCCAGAGAAGTTTACTGAAGTAGGGTGATCTGCCACGTTTATGTGCCATCAGAGATGTATGTTTTTGGAGCCTAGAAAGGGACAGGGTGGGAAACGTTAAATATGAACCAAATGGGAGGTGGAATATGTAGCAGAGTTCTCATAAAATGCCTTTGAAAGGTAGTGGTGTGAGAAACCATACAAGGCACTTGGTAGAAATAACCTGTTTTTGTAGGCAATTTGGCTCAGTAGGAATTTGCAAATGTATTAAGAGGTGCTAATAATTTGCAGCCTCTAGATATCATTTCCTCCAGTAGTCTTCATCATATTGTGAGCCCTTCCTCAGTGGCTCATTCAAATAAAGTACAGGTAAATTCTGTGTAGTTTCCTTTGCATAGAGAAATTTCGGTCAAGTTAGTTGACATTTCAGAAAACAAAGATAAGGCTGAACTCCCAAATGTAATGTTAATAGTCCAAAGTAGAGAGTTTTAGTTGTACTTTAGCTACACTAAGTCTGATATAGTTTGGTTTTTATAGCCATGAGACTCTCATAGAATGATATTTTGGTTGTTTTTTCCCCATAATTGTGTGATGGGCCAACATTACCTAGAAAGTTATTGTTTTATCTAGTTAGAGTGCTGTAATCTGAAAACGAAAACAAACAGAAGCTTCACACATACGTTTTTGTTCTTCAGCTATTTGAATTGGACACAGTTTCTAGAAACTGAAAGCACAGCTGTTGATAGATAGCAAAAGTATGAAATTCCGAAAATACTAAACCAACTTTATACATTGTTGAAGAAATAGAAAACATAGAAAAATTAAAAATTCCATAAGCTAGACATTTTCTATATAATTTTGGGCTGTAGAATATTCATTGCTTTCATTTCTTCTGTTTTTCTATGATAACATTCAGATCCAACTCATATGACTAGTCCAAAAATGACATTGCCTAAGACGACTGTTTCTTCTTATCAAGATTTGGATTTCCACACTTAAGATGTTTAACAGATTGAGCCATGAATTATGATATATACTAGTCTGTACTATCCTGTGCATGTTACATCAATTATTTTGACTACTTGAAGTTACTCAAATTAGCCGTGAAACTGAGGTGCAACCCGCACATTAGAGTATAGACATACTATTTGCTTAGCTTTAGAAATATTTGTGCTTTCAGAAAGAGAGATTTTTCATGTTTATAAAAGTGTCTACTTACAACCACTATTTTCTCCTCTTCCCTGCCCCATTTAAGTTCTTTGGGACTTGAAAAATAAGTAAGCCTCATATTTACTTCTCTTTTTCTGTATGCCCATTTAAATTATGGGTGTTCTGAATAAGATTTTTTTGTCTTATTTCATATTGTGAGTTGGATGAAATGTTGTAAGATTCCCTTTGCAAAGTGCTTTAATGATCTGTAAATATTTGGGAAAATTGAAAATGCTGTTAAAGTAGCATAGCTCTTTGGAAAATGGATACTATGGTAGCGAGTAAGGCACTGACCTAGGGAAGATATTTGAATTATACTGAGCTAATAATAATACTGGGTAACATTTATTTAGTGCTTCTTGTATTCTAGAAACTGTTTTAAGTGCTTTACAGCTGAAGAAAAAAATTCATAAAAAGGCCCCTGCGTTAATGCAAAGTAGGATATTACACAGTTGGTTCTAGTATTCTGCCCTGCCTCCCAGCTATCTTAAACTTTTACCTTTTTCAGGGTTATAGTGGGGAGGGGAGAGCACGCTGGGCAGTAAATCATCAGTTACTCTTGTCTTAGGCAACACTTCTGTCCCCAGAACTGAAGAAGGATAGGGTGATTCCCCATATACTGTATTCTCTTGGCCCAGTCTCCTCTGACTGAGGAAATGGCCACTAGACTAATCTAGAGAGTCCTAGAACAACTTCCTCTGTCTAGGACGTTCCAGCTAGTCAGTGGATCTTGGAATCATCCTCACCAGCTGACATTAATGACTTTCCTTAGAGAGATGGCCTGATGCAACATTTTACTAGGAATTGGGAGTTATTTTTTGTTGTTATAGGACACATAGGTCATTTGTAGCTATCTTGCTTTTAAAATGAAAATTTGCTTGCATTTTGCATGCACCAAGAAAATTATCATACGTAGTGCTTGTGTTCAGAGTGTTGATAGTATATGTTTGGCTAGTCTTCTTTAGGTCTCTTTCAAGCCTGAATATTGACATTGGGGGTGTGGGGGGTAGATTTTAAGAAACAAATTCAGATGCCTGCCATTTGGGATTCTTTATGACATTTAAAAATTATACTAGAAAAACATTTTAAAATTTGAATTGGATATGAGTTGTTGGCCTATAATTTAGAAACATGAAGAGATGGTAGGGGATTTTATTTTATTGCAGGAGCTGAAAGGAAATAAATATCATTTTTGTGAAATTTTTGCTATTGAAAAATAAAATCAATGTAATAATTACCATCATGGTGGTGAGATCTCCTTAAGATAGGGGTTAGCATTCCTTTTCTGAAACAGGCCAGTTAGTAAATATTTTTTGCTTTTTGGGCCATACAGTTTCTACTGCAGCTATTCATCTCTGTTGCTACAGTGCGAAAGTAGCCATAGACAATATGTAATCAAATAAGAAACAGTTGGCTGGCCAGATTTAGACTGGCTATAGGTTCCTGACCTGTTTTAAGATATCATAAAGTCCCTTCAGTCCATGGCACTCTGACTTTGAACAGGGATAATTTGGAAAAGGGGCTTGACTTCCGAAGGGAAAAGAAAATTAATCTTTTGGAAACGTCTAATTTCAGTACTTTCTATAGATGAACATTTTTTCCATTGTGGTGTTGCCTATCTCTAGCAGATAATAAAGTTTTATTAAATCATTTCATTATGTTATGATTATACATTTGTTCTTAAACTTGGAGTTGGTTTTGATTTCCTAGGATGTCAGTTTTATGGATTTTGTTTCCTACTGCGGCTTTGAAAGTCAGCCAAGAATATTTCTCAGTCCATAAAACAGTTTCACTATGCTACTCCAGCTAGCTATCAGTGATCTGTGGAAATAAAGGGCAAAGGCAACATGAATAATGGGAATCCAAAGAATTCCCTTCACCTAATCTTCAACATTAATTGTAGCCACCAGTTTCTCTACAACAAGTAGCAAATTAGACCAGTATGAGTTTCACCTCTTTCTGTTTAACGGCACTTGACTAGATCAATACATTTCTGAATACAAGGAAGGGATATATGTATACAAATAGCTGATTCACTTCATTGTTCAGCAGAAACTAACACAACACTGTAAAGCAATTATACTCTAATTTAAAAAAATAATGAATTAAATAAGTTACGTGCTCCGTATTACCAACACAGAATTTTTAAACTCGAAAGACCTATATATATGTCTTATCTAATTTAACTCTCTCGTTCATATATGCCAGTAATTATGAAATCCTCAAGGGAACGGTAACAATTCATCCTCTTACCTCAGATGTCCAGCACAGTGCCTAGCAGAGAAGGCACTCTCTGCTAAAACCCAGACATTTAGTTTTTGAATAAGGGAATGAAGCCTCAGAGAAACTAGAGATTAGGTTCACTCAGCTGGTTATTAGCAGAGTATGATTTCACCATGTTTTAGTGTCATTTGTGAACCAATTTTATTTTAAAATTAAACACTGAGACTGTCTTTTGGAATTTTGTCTCCTGCATTACATTCATAGAAGCATCAACATCTTCATTATAAAGAATCAGTCGTAAGCTTTGGAGTACATTCACCTGTCAAAGAGCTCCAAAAAGAATTAAGGAAGTGCTAAGTGATGCATTTTTCAAAAAAATTCAGTAGTTTTTGTACACACTAACTTTAAAAGTGAGTCTAGACTCACAAAACTTTGTCAGTTGTGCTAAGGGTACAGAAATGATAAATGTTCTTTTTAATGTAGCTGATAGCAACAGTATTCAAAGGATAATAGAGGATAGCAACAGTAATGAAGATCATGCTTATTAGATCAGTGACAAAACATTTTGAAAGACTATGTACGTCCTTAGTATACTAATTAATTTTGTAGAAAGATCACTGTGTTACCCTCTGCCAGAAGGCCATTCAATCACACTTATTTTATTGTAGGAGGATCAAACTGAGTCTTTTCTCAAGTAAGCAAGCATGCAAATCACTGGGTTCCAAATCCTATGTGTCTGTAGTCACAGAGCATTATAAATCAAGAGCCTGAGTCAGTATCCACCTATCCCCCACTTCCCCCCCGTGTCCCCCCGCAAAAAAAGTTCATTTAGAAGATACCAAAAGAGGATAGAAAAAACAGATGAAGAGAACTTCTTTCGGTATAGATCTAAGAAACCAGGGAAGTGGAGATTTTCTTCTCACTCTTATTTCATTTCTGCATCTGAGCACACAGTCTTACAGTATATTCTGTTTTTTTCTGTTTTAGAAGGTTTGCCATTTTTGAAAAAGTCATTTTTCAGGTACAAAAATATCTGAGAAAGTATAAAGGTCTCCTTATCTGGAACTTTTTGCTGTTCAAAGTAAATTGTTCCTTGAGGACCCTGAGGAGCCACATTGTCACTACATTTGAACAGCTAATGAAATGAGAAGACTTCTCATTACCAGGGCACAGCAGGCTCCTACTAATGCATCTTGTATAAACAAAGTGTCTTTTAGCAGTTTATTTATCAGGCTCACTGTTTTGGGCATAGTTATGAAGGGCTTAAGAGGAGTAGTTTTTATCTTAGAATTATGTTGGTGGCTTTCATGGAAGAACTTAAGGAAGTTTGATACTTTCTACCATGTTTTAAGTAAAGCTAAGTAGAGAACTGGCAATGTGAATCTGCATGTATCTGCTGACCTGTGCTATCCTGGCTTCTGAAAATCTTCAACCATATATCATGTTCATGCTTTATTTCAGTAATGTTTATGTGCCAGACACTCCTTTTTCAGTTTAATTTGTTAGGATAACTTGTAAAAGGTTATAGAGATCTCTTCATTAAGCCAGGTATACTGGTGATAATTATAATGATAATGCTTATAACTGTTCTCTATTGACATTTCCTTTGTGCTAAGTATCAGTAGATCCTTTATACATTTTATTTAATTTTGAGGGTGGTATGAGTCTTTCCATGTTTGATTGAGAAAACTGAGTCTCAGAGAGGTTAAGTAACTCTTCCGTAAGATTACACAAAAAAATAATGGTAAGGCTTACTAATTGAACCCAAGCTTACTGATTTTCAAAGCTCTTTCCCAAATTCAAAGCAAGCTTCCCAATGTACTCATCAATGAAGATTTTACTGGAATGATTTTAAAACCTTTATGTTGTATAATCATATATTACAATTACTATAGAACTTTAGTTTTCATTGTCACCATTTCTAGATCTATGGTACTTAAGAAAATGACACATGTTTAGAAGCATTTTCTCTGCTTTAATTTTTAGCTTGAATAAGTTTGAACTTACATGTATTAATTTTCCTTATCTTTCTTTTGTTGGGTTATGTTTATAACAATAACCTGGGGACATCCAGGATTGTAAAAAAATTTCCTTCAAAAAATTGCTTTTGGCAGAGGGTAAATTGAACTGTGAGTTTAAGAATCACTTGTTTCTCTAATACTGTGTTTGAGTCAAAACTATACAAATGTAGCGAGTGTTGCCTATGTTAGCTTGGAATTTTTACTGGGAAATCATGGCAAGATGGAAAAATACATACTTTTATGTCATTTTCTGTGTTAACACTTTATGCAAAGCTGCAGTTATTCAGAGCACACGCGGCTTACACAGCCCTAGGACAGCATGTGAAGATAACTCATTATATATGTCTGTCTGCTTTTATAGGGTATGTTGTTAATCTAAAATAATTTATTTACTATTAGGTTCAAGCTGACTATAGATCATAATCTGACAGCATAGTTTATTGTGAAGTGGTCAGCTAGAATATTCAAGGCATTATTGATTCTTGACATTCATCAAATGATTTTTGCTTTCACTTTCTGAGTTTCTTGGCATATATTTCTGAATATTACTCAGCCATAAAAAACAATGAAATAATGCCATTTGCAGCAACATGGATGGACCTAGAGATTTATCATACTAAGTGAAGTAAGTCAGAGAAAGACAAATATCATATGATATTGCTTATATGTGGAATCTAAAAAAAAAAAGATACAAATGAACTTATATACAAAACAGAAATAGACCCACAGACATAGAAAATGAACTTATGGTTACCAAAGGGGAAAGGGAGGGGAGGGAGTTTGGGATTAACATATACACACTACTATATATGAAATAGATAACCAACAAGGATCTACTGTATAACACAGAGAACTATACTCAATTTTTGTAATAACCTATAAAGGAAAAGAATCTGAAAAAGAATGTTACACAGGGACTTCCCTGGTGGTGCAGTGGTTGAGAGTCCGCCTGCCGATGCAGGGGACATGGGTTTGTGCCCTGGTCTGGGAGGATCCCACATGCCACGGAGCAGCTAGGCCCGTGAGCCATGGCCACTGAACCTGTGCATCCGGAGCCTGTGCTCCGCAACAGGAGAGGCCACAACAGTGAGAGGCCCGTGTACTGCAAGCCACAACAGTGAGAGGCCCGTGTACTGCGAAAAAAAAAAAAAAAAAAAAAAAGTTACACATATAAATAATATTAAATTAATATAAAATCATAAATATATAAAATTAATCATTAAATATATAAATATAAAATTATATAAATATATTAAACATAATACAATATAGAATTAATATAATTTTATATTTCATTTTATATAACTATATTATATATAAAATTACAATTATTTTATATTATAATAATTATTAAATTATTACTTATGTTATAAAATAATTATAATTATAAATAATACAAAATATATAAGTATATATATAAAACTGAATCACTTTGGTGTATACCTGAAACTAACACAACATTGTAAATCAGTTATACATGAATTAAAAATTTTTTTAAACCCCAAAATACCCCAAAACTAGTCTTCCATGTGATTTTATTTTTCATGGATTATAACTTGCTTAAGTATTTGTTCTCTTGCTGGACTTCTTAAATATATAAAAATTGTCTCTCCTTTAAATTTTTTTTTTATTTTAAAGAAGTGTCTATCAAGGAGCCAGAACTGTAATTATTGTTCCCGTAGTGTTATCATCTTCAAGGTATTTGATCAGAGTATAATTCATATTTTTCCTGAACTTTAGAAAAACAGGGAAAATAAAAAATAAATATTGTATCTGTTTCCTCCTGCCCCAAACTCATTTTCCTTTAGGTGGTTATACTCACTGCTTCAAGGAAAACCAGCTCCTTCACAAGTATATAGGTTTCCTAACATGGCAATTCATTTTAAAAGAAATTCACATTGGGCTTGTCAGGATCAGGTAAAGAAAGAAAAAGCAAAATAGGACCTGGAACACTTGTATGTATTCTTAATATTTTCAGTGAGTGAATAGTATCTATGCAAACAGATGGCTTCATAAAATCTACAGTTTCTCTCATTAGGGAAGTTGATACTTAGGACTCAGAAGTATCATGTTTGTAACTCTTTTAATTTTAACCACTGTACAGAAATCATTTTGCAAAGAAAGCTTTTTTGTTGATCACTTTAAATGTTGATCACAGACTTTTTATCTTTAATTAGTAATAATTTTATTGGCTTTAGCATTTGAGAATCCCAAGTCCATTCTTGATGCCTTCAATTACTTTTGATGATTTTGGGAAATTCTCAGCTTGTGTTTCCTGAGATTTGGCTTCTATTTGATTCTCTCACTTCTCTCCTTATGAGACTGCAGTTATACGTTTCTTAGGCTTTCCACTGGGTTCTATATGTATTTTTACTATTTTCATTCCTTTTTTCTCTTTCTGCATCAGTTTGGATATTTTCTACTGACCTGCCTTCCAGTTCAAGGATCCTGTGTTCTGTTGTGTTTAATCTACTATTACATTCATCTTTTTAATTCTTAATTTTAGTTATTATAATTTTTAGGTTTAGAATTTTTCTTATGGATCCCAGATCCCTGCTGAAATTCACCATTTTTTTATTTCTGTGTTTTTGTTTTTACTACAATTCAGGTGAATTTTTGTTTTTATTATCTCAGTCCCATCCCTGTCCAGATTACATGCTAATTTAACATTGTTTCAGATTCTAATCCCCTAGCATCCTTCTTCTTCTTAAGAGGAAACTAAAAGGAAGAAGGGATAAAGGCTAAATAATAGTCTAGAAAAATCTTTTCCTATTTATCTTTTTATTTGTAGGATATAGGGTTTTGAGGAATGGGTGAATTAGGGATGTATATATTCAATATTATGCTTTTGTTGATAACAGTGTATCTTGGGCTTAATTTTTCCATTTCTTTTGTGGACTCCATATCTAATGCTTGTTGTTGGGTTCAGTGTCTAAAGTGATTATGGTAATGGTTATTTTTCTATTTGTGAAATGTTTTACCCATTCTTAACTTTAGATTAGTTTATGTTAATAGAATGTGGTGGTGCGTCAGTGTGCTTTCAGCATCTAAAAATGGCATTTAAAAAGCCCCTTAATTTTTTTTCTTACCTAAGACTTAAATTCATACTGAAAGACTGTTATATAGTTTTTGTTTTTGTTTCCCCTGATAAGCTCTCATGTAAAAAGTGCTTGTAATAAAGCTTATATGTGACATCCTTTCATCTTTTTTTTTTTTTTTTTTTTTTTTTTTTTTTGTGGTACGCGGGGCCTCTCACCTTTGTGGCCTCTCCCGTTGTGGAGCACAGGCTCTGGATGCGCAGGCTCAGCGGCCATAGCTCACGGGCCTAGCCACTCCGCGGCATGTGGGATCCTCCGAGACCGGTGCACGAGCCCATATCCCCTGCATCGGCAGGCGGACTCTCAGCCACTGCGCCACCAGGGAAGCCCCTGAGCCCGTAGAGCTTTTGCTAGCAATGTTCCTATCTAACATTTGGAAAAGTTATATTTTGAAGCGTTTTTGGAAAGATATATAATCTATTTATTCAAAATATTCAGGCTTAAGTAGACCCAGATCAGCAAATCCATGCACCAGCCAATTCGTTACTTGCAGGAATTAATGTTAACCAAGACAAATCTCAGTGGCTTCCCAGATGCTCCTTGCTTGGTCCTAAACTTTTTGACATTGGGAAGGACCATTTAATAAATTGACGGTGTAATTTATATAACAACCTGGAAGGACCAACCATTTAATTTAATTGACAGTATGATTTGTGTAACAACATCATGTATGTCTGATTAGTGTGAGTTAGAGGCTACTCTCCTATGTGTCAAGTTTTTGAACTTGTAATGCACACTGAGATCTAAATTCTTTTATTTAGAGATCCTGATTACCTTATTATTAAATATATTATGTGATGATTACACTAAGGTGTACTTGCTGTCATGGGTGCTAAGACAAAGGTATGGGGTGTGTCTCTTCTATCCTCTTTCCCTCTTCTCCCCCCTCCCACTCTCAACTGCATCTGATTGAATTTACATGTTTAATATACTTACACTGCTGTTTCACTCTGTAATTGTCTACCTAGATGTTTATTATATATTTCCCAATTGTGAACAGAGCTTAGTAAATCCCAGCTAGTGCTAATGAGAATTATTATTGTGGGGCCTTGATTGTGTAATATCAGTGTTTTGTTCACTATTAAGACCTGTTGAGTTTACTTCTTAAAAATCAATATTCAGTAATTTTTTGTGATCAAGGAAATGAGATTAAATTAAGGTGTAGTTTGTTCAGGAGTAGCTTTGTAATTGACCTGGTGCATGAACAAAAGGAACAAAATAAAATGGGTTTTTTTTCCCCCTATTTCTCCAGATATGGGTATTGTGATGACCCCCTACCTGCTGATGTATTTTAAAAATATTCTTAATATTTTAAAATATCAAGATAGGTCAGAAATATCCCATTTGCTATAGATTTGTAAAGAGTTTTCTGTCTCGCATAGGCTCTAAGGTTCATGTGAGAATGAGTCTGTATCTTATTCATTTTTTTATTCCCAATTCCTGTCAGTTTATTTGCCTTGTAAAATGTAAATATCGATTAAGTTAAATAATTACGTATTTGATGAACTTTTAAAAATAATCTTATATCTTACTTCCCAGATCTTTTATATTTGACACTCTTAGCATTTCATTATTGGAGAGAAAATAATCATGGTTGTTGATGGAGGAAAAGAAATGATTTAATATAGTTAGTTCTTGGATCTAATACAACAAATAAGGAATTTTAAAGCATGCATTTTATGTTTTGAAAAAGACATAATGTTTCTTGTTATAGAATATATGATCTTTTAATAATAGTAGAGTATTTGGGGATAGATAAACAGATTTTTTAAACTGTATTTTTAAAAATCAGTTCATCAGGTGCTGGGAATGTAGCCGATCGTGTTTTGGCTCAGCTCTTGACAGAAATGGATGGCATTGAACAGTTAAAGGATGTGACAATCCTGGCAGCTACTAACCGTCCAGATAGGATAGACAAGGTAAGAAAGAAGGCAGTCTGGGCATTTTAAAATCAAGAACTGGATCGTTTGATTATGTTGGGGATTTTTGGTTTTTGTTTCTTTTTCTGTCAAATAACTTTCTAATCAGTTTGTCATTTAGAAGATACTGAAAGATTAAACTAAAGGAAATGAAGAGAACTGAGAAAAGATTTTGTTTATGTTTTATTACTTATGTTTGGTATTAATGAAACTATTTTGTAACCCCTTGAGTTTTCCCTCCCCCGTTGTTGCATTAAATTCTTAGTATATTTCCCTAGAGTATTTAAGTTCTGAAATTCTTTTTGTGTTTCATCTGATTTATTTTGAGAAGTTTTTAACATTTTCATTCATATTAAGGTAAGCTTCTGACTATTTACTACTGGTTAGACTCAAGTTATTTTCAACAACTTTCTAGAAGACTTGGCCCATCAGTTGCTTTCAGAGTAATTAAAATAAAAATGACAATGGATTTTATTTCTCTTAAGAAGTTACTTAGGCTTAAATTAAGCTACATAGGTGTAAAATTAACACTTTCAAGCTATTGCTACCACTACTTTTCCCCAAGTCATATTTTAATAAATGAGTTCACTTAACTTTTAAGTGCCTAATTTATACTTAATGATCTAAACTGAGAGTAAAAATTTACTCCTAGGGCGTGAACCCGTTTCTCTTTTTTTTGTTGCTGTTATTGCCTCATGTCCATGACCTTATGAACTCCTCCCTCCCTGTGCACATATATACAAACTTTCAGTTTTAACAATGGGATTTTGAAAGAAATCATCTTTTTGAAGATATGAAAGGAGGTTTTATGTGGGAAGGTATTTTGCCGTGTGATAAAGTCCCTTGGTCAAATGCAGGTAAGAAAGCTTTGAACCTTAATAAGTTAAATTGTGCCCTTTCTGCTGCAGTGTTTTACAAGAAGCTAGGTAAGTTATGAGCATTTGTAGGATCTGGGTTGGTGCCCAGACATCTCTGATGTCTATAAGAAAGATAGAATCGTGTCTTGACAAGAATTACAGAAAGTGCTGAAAGAGACCTTAAAGATTACCTAATCCCACCTTTTGCTTTCGATGAATCCAAGAATCATCTTTATCCAGGTAAATATACATTGTATTTTTATGACATTTGTCTCCTGGTTACCCCATGGCTAATGAGCTCTAAAATTTCTTAGGTTTTTTTCTCTACAACGTCTAATCTAATAGTGGCCTTCTTTGGTTTCTTAATATTGTATGTCTTTGATGTTAGACACATTTCTTGAAGTAGGACTTTGGGCTTATAGTAAACCTCTTGGGTTCTTCTAAATCAAGCTGTATGATTTAGCTTGTTTAGTGCTTGTATTAATTTTGTCTTGCTATGCAACAGATTACCTCGAATTTAACAGCTTCACACAATACTCGTTTATTAGTGTTTCTGTACGTAGGTCAAAATCTGGGCATGGCATGATGGAGTTGTCTGCTCAGGGACTCAACAAGATGTTGTCCGACCATTCTCATCAGGCACTGGTATTCCTCTTCTAAGCTCACGTGATTGTGGCAGAATTCACTTCTTGTGACTGTAGACCTAAGGACTAAATTTCCTTACTAGATGTCAGCTGGGGGTCACTCTCAGCTCCTAGAGACCCACATACGTGGTCCCTTCCATCTTCAAAGACAGCAGTGGAGAATCTCCATCATATTTTATCCATCTTACGCTTTAAATTTCTATTGCTAAGAAAAGCCTAGTCTCTTTTGAAGTCTCACCTGATCAAGTTAGGCCCACCAAGGAAAATCTCTCTACATTCAAGTCAGCTGGTTCAGGATCTTCATTACATTTGCAAAAGCCCTTCCCAATAGCATCTAGTCCAACATTTGATGGAATAACTGGGAGAAGGTATGTGTCTAGCAGAGGACCAGAATCTTGTGGCTGAGCAAAATTCTTTCTACCACAATGCTCTTCAGCTTCTTCCCCAACCCCTATGTGAGTTCTCTTCTGGGCACTAAGAACAACTTCCACCTTTCACAGAGACCAACTTATCTTTACCAGTCATTTGATTGGCTACAAACCTATTTCTTTGAAATGTCCTTTTCTGTGGATTCTATCTTTTCTCAGATGGAGCATTTCTCTGCCTTGCCTTGTCCAGATATATCTTTCTTCAAGATATACATATAATCTCTCTTAAAATAGAAAAGGATAAATGAATTTAAACTCCTTTATTTAAAGGATACATTTTTCATGTTCTTCATATGTATAATACGTAGTAAGCCTGTTATTTAATACAGTAGAATTGTTGACTTACCTCTTTTGCTCACTTTTCCCTCTGTAAGACCTAGATTGAACCCCAACTGTTGTGTTTTGCAGTAAGGTGAAACTTATCCTAGGTTTTACCTATACCTGATACAAAAGACCCCAAGAAATTTTTAATATAAACCTAAAAATAATAAGTTATCTTGGGCCACTCTAAGGTTTTGGACCTTTTTTCAGCCTCATCTTAGAATACATCAAAACCCCAAAGATAATGGTAGATGACTTCCATTCTTTTTGGGATACTTTAGTCTGTGGATATCTTGGCTGTCTTGGAGAAAATGATTAACTGGATTTTGGGCAGAACTTGTCTCCGAAGGTGGGAGATTGAAGGGATGGAAGTGGTTCTTTTTTACATTTCTTTTTGCATTGTTTTTAATATGTTTCTTGTTGCTAATAATATTTGCCTTAGAAGGCAGATGCTGTGTTTTATTATGTCAACTCATAAATGACAGTCTCCAGTATCACAGTTTGAGAAATTAAAGTTTGGAAAATATCTTGCCAAAATTCTAGTCATATTTTTAATCCTTTATAAAATGTTACCTTTAATACCTTGGTTCTCAAACCACCTAATTGTCCAAAATAAGTGTTTTAAGTACCAATATTACACACTGGTAGCATCTTTTGACTGATTAACCTTTGCTTCAGGAGGCTTCAGAGAGAAGTGCAAACATATACAAACACACACACATATATATATGTGTATTTATATGTATGCTTGTATGTTTGTGTATATGCATGCATCATATACATACACACATGTTCATATATATACACACATGTACATACATTGATTAGTTTTTAAAATTAGGAATCCAACTTCTTATAACCAGCTAATCTTGGATGAGCACGTTTAAATTAAGAATATTGAAAGTGTTTGTAATTAGATACAAAGACTTAATTTTCTAGGTCAGGGGATCTAAAGGCCTTTTTATATACTATTCAAAGTTTTCAAAATTTATAATGTTTAATTTGTAATAGATGAAATAATATAATTATGACTGGCAGTAAAACATAAAATTGGTAAATGGAAAAACTATTTTTAAGTGGTAAAGCAGTGCCTTCAAGATCATCAAATGATATGCTATGCTTTCAAGTACAACTTTGAATTCAGTACATTGAACCATCGTCTAAATTCTGCATATGTTCTGTAATTGTACAAAAAACACTACTTTAAATAATCAGTGATCTTTGTAAAAAATATTTTAATCGTTTTCTATTTCAGGTAGAATTCCATATTCATGTGTAGTGTGAATTTTTTGTTAACTGTACTTCTGTTATTATTCAGATGGTGTAAACTATATCAGAAGTATATTTTCTAGATTTTTTTCTCTGAACTATTATACAGCATTATTTGTGTATTGTTTAATAGCACTATTAGTGCTATTTCAGCGCATGTGTGATTAGAACATGGTGTTCAAACTGTGCCCTGAATGTGCCGTTAGAAACAAAGCAGTCTTAAGAGATGATTTTTTTTAAAAAAACAACTTCCTTTTATGAAATGAATAGACATAGTTTTCACCACCTGTCTTGTCTGGAGGAAACGGTAGTAGGAAGAGAATAGGCAACAGGGGAATTAAAATAAATTTCCTGTGCTGATACTGAAAGGTAGAGATTTTGTTTTTGGCTTAAAACTGGAAAGAATAAGGACTGTTCTAGTGTGAAAGAAATAATGCATTTAGTCTAACTTTGGCTACGTTTAATTCAGGTGTTTGGCCTTGTAAATTAGCTAGCTTACTTTACAGTCCTTTTGCCTATTAACCCACAACCTCTATGTCATGATGACCTTAAGTTAGTATATTGGAATGGAGAGAATTCTTGGACTGTCAGAGGAGTGAATTTGATATCATTATGTGACCCATATGTTGCATATTTTTAGTGTCTTTTTTGGACAATATTTCAGTTTCATATAGTCTGGGGAAACTAAAGCTGGAGCTTCCTGGGGCTTCAGCAAGGGAAGTGAGACACATAGCTCAAGAATCACATTATCCTGCTTCCTGCTATGTCATATTTACATGTCAAACACAATAGCTGTAATGTAGCACACTGGGCTGAGTAAAGTGATTGCTTGGGGTCTCCAGTGGTATCCTGAAGTCTCCATAGACCTTTTACCCCCCTACCCTCCTCCTTCAGCTTATAGATAAGTGAAGAGAAGTTGCATCCTTAAGAATCCATTTTGCATAAGAATGACAGGATATGAAGGACAGATGAAGATTAATGAGATTGTGATGTCAGGTAGTTACATTGTCTTTAGGTTGATGATGGCCTGGATTTCCACAGCATCAGGAGACTTTAGAGCAGCAAACAACTAAATTATTTTTGATGCCCAAATAATAGTTAAAAGCCTGAACTCTAGGAGTTTATATTATTCTTTGTTAGGCTATTGCTTACATGGCCTCTTTTCGAAGAGTATAGTGTTCAATCCATGGTATTTCATGCATTTGTGTTGAATATTAAGGAAGAAATGATCATGTCGTCTTATCCTAGTGTTAAACAAGCTTCAAAATTGTTTAATTTTATGAGTATTTTAAAATTTAGTCCCTTTGGTTACTTTTAGTACTGATGCTTGGTATATAATAGGCTCTCAATAATGATTACTATTGTAATTACTATCTCTAGCCTGAAACCTGGTTTTCTTATAATAGTAAATTTGTAAAATTTTTAAAATTCTGCTCTGAGCCATCCATGGAACAGATTGCTCGATTTTTTGTAAGTTTTGTAGAGGTCTTGAGTAATTCAGTGTTCAGAATTATTTTCTAACTTAGTATGTTTAACTCATGGAAGTTATAAACTGGCATTAATTTTCCTTCCAGTTTTTCTGGAAGATGGGTTGATGGGTTAAATATGACAATATTTTTATTTCTTAAATACTATAAATTAAAAGTTGATTTTATTGATTGCTTTGTAACATGGAAAAAATTAGCATGTTTAGAAATGTCAGCAAATGAGAAGCTAATATATGTAGCTTCCAATTTTAAATGAATTGTGTTCCAAAATACCTTCAGACAGGTTAAAAATATGTTTGTGAATGGTTTTCCTCCCCACCCTTCCTGGTTATAAATTAAAGGTCCCATTCATCTATTATTGCTCTTCTCAGCTAAGTCAGTACTAAAAAACAAGCTGCTTGATCTAAGAAACATTAAAAGTGTAAATGAATCATAATTCTTTACTTTCCTGTAAGTATTTAAGGAAGGGATGCTTATTGATCTTTTATATTTATCAAAATGATGTGGAGAGTCTTAAGGTGTTAGAAGGTGAGCCACAGTGTGGTCAGACTTGGGCTACTGCTTCCAAGGTCATCTTCCAATTTCACCTTTACCATCATTTTATAGGACTGTTAGAAGTAGTTTTATTGTTGTTGCTGAGTGTTTGTGTGTTTCTTTTTTGTTTTTTAAAACGCCAAGTGTTTTCACTATATCTATTATGGTAGCAGCTGTAAGGGTTTCAGCTTCGGGAATGGGGTGTTGGAATTTGGTCAGAGGTTGTATGCATATGTGGGTCATATTTCATTTAGAAATTAAGATAAAGACTGTCTGTCCCAGGGGTCAGCAAACTATGGCCTGTGAGCCAAATCTGACCCATCCACTGTTTTTCTACATCCCATGAGCTAAGAATGGTTTTTACATACTTAAATGGTTGGAAAAAAGAGATGATTTAGTGACATGTGAAAATGATGTGAAATTCAAATTTTGGGCCTCATAAATAAAGATTTATTTGTATATAGTTACACTAATTTTTGATGTATTGTCTGTGACTGCATTTGTACTACTGTAGTAGAGTAGTTACAGTAGAGACCTATGGCCTATAAGGCCTAAATTATTTACCATTTGGACCTTTGCAGAAAAAGTTTACTGACCATTGATTTATCCTTGTAAGCTTTTAGCAGTTTCCTAAAGTCTCTAATGTCTGTTGTTCACACATGAACCACAACATTTTTCTAAAGATTGTTTAAATATATGTATTGCATAAATTTTCTGAAGATAAATTATATATAAATCAATAATATCATGTTGAGCTTAAAATAAACCAATAGTAGTAGGAAGGCTGTATTAACTTCTTATTCTTTAAAATACCTTCAATCTCTTCTTGAACATTTTTTAATACTTAATCTTTTAAAGTACATTTTCTTGGACTAAATAATTATTTTTCCAACTGAATGACTTACCAAAATCCATAAATATAGAAGTGAAGTTTTTTATTATATGAAAAAATAGCAAATATTTATTCATGACACCTCAGTCTTATAGTTGCATTGGTTTTTTTGCTTTTTATAATTGTGAGTTGAATGCTCTCTGTAGTGTTTTTCATCATTGAGATTTTCAGGCTAGATATTTAAATTTTGAGAAGTTAAGAGTCTATGTTTATACATTTGATAGTAAATAATATTTGGTTATGTCACCATGCAAATAGGAGTATGTTTAATCTTCTTTTAGAGAAAGAGTAATAACATAATAAAATACATATTGTCCTTGATACACAAATTCTAAAAGAAATTAATTTTTTCAAGATTGGAGAGACCTTGGAAGGTGTGATAGTCCAGTTATCCTTCTGATGCATTGACCCTGTTATAAAATTTCTACCCCTTATTTCTCCATCCTTTGCTTACTCACCAATACTGATGGGGAACCTGTTAACTCATGAAATAGACCACTTCATCTTTGTCTCAGACTGTTAGAAAGCTCTTTATTCTACTGAACAAGCAGCTGTTTTTCTGCCTAAAGCTTCTACACACCAGCCTGATTCTACTCCAAAATGCTATAAAGAACAGTTTTTAATACCTCTTCTCTGTGGTTCTTTATTTTTGAAAACTGTATTGTGTGTCTTATCTTTACATTCCATCTCACGAACCAATCTTTCCTCCTCCAGGTTTGGCATCTTGTTCTATTTCATATGATACCCTTATTCCATCTTCAGCGTTCTTACCCTTTTTTTTTTTTTCCCTGAAATGTTGTCCATTTGTTCCTTTCTCTCTGAAATTGTGGTATCCACAAATATATATACTATAATTAATTCTTAGTGTGATCAGTACAGAGCTGACTGAGACACTTAAGGCGTTTAATCTGAATACTGTGCTTCAGCTAATGCATTCCAGGACTGTGTTAGTTTATTAGCCAGCTCAGTCACACTGTGGACTGCTATTGAATTTAAAGTCATTGGGAACAAAAGAAAAACAAAACTAAAATGTCCAGGTCTTTCCTTAGAGTCTTCTGCTAAGTAGTAGCTTCACTGCCTTGGGCTTATGCTATTAATTTCATTTAAGCCTTAGAAGTTGAACTGTGGAACCCCCTGGCTCATGCCTGCTCCAGCTCCAGCCTTCCAGCCAGGGTGGCCCCAACGTGATATACCCCAGAATTCCCCTAGCCTGCACCCACTCCAGCTCCAGCTGGCCTGCCAAAGATGCACAGCACATTCAATCTACACAGGGGATGCTTCTACACAAGGTGATACCTTCAAGACCAGGAGAGGTACCTATTTCACCTAATTCATAGAAACAAACAGAAAGTCGAAGCAAAATGAGGAGACAGGAATATATTCTAAAAGAAAGAAAATGATACAACCCTGGGCAGGGTGGGGGAGGGGGGTTAATGAAAGGAAGATAAGTCATTTACCTGATAAAGAGTTAAAAGTAATGGTCATAAAGATGCTCACTAACTTGGGACAAAAATGGAGGAACACAGTGAAAACTTCAACAAAGAGTTAGAAAATATAAGAAAGAACCAACCAGAGCTGAAGAATACACTAATTGAAATGAAAAATACACTAGAGGGAATCAACAACAGATTAGATAATACAGAAGAATAGATCAGTTATCTGAAATACAGAATAGTGGAAATCACCCAATCAGAACAGCAAAAAGGAAAAAGAATTTTAAAAAATGAGGATACTTTGAGAGACCTCTGGAACAACATCAGGCATACTAACATTTGCATTATAGGGTAAGAAGACATGATCATTTCTTCCTTAATAGGCAATACAAATGCATGAAATACCATGAATTGAACACTGTACTCTTCTAACAAGCAATAGCCTAATAATATAAATTCCTAGAGTTCAGGCTTTTAACTTTTATTTGGGCATCAAAAATAATTTAGTTGTTTGCTGCTCTAAAGTCTCCTGATGCTGTGGAAATCCAGGCCATCATCCATCTAAAGATGAACAGTTTCCTAACCTGGGAAAGGAAACAGGTGTTCAGGTCCAGGAAGCACAGAGTCCCAAACAAGATGAATCCAAAGAGATCTATACCAAGATACATCGTAACTAAAATGGCAAAAGTTAATGATAATGAACATTTTAAAGGCAGCAAGAGAAAAACAACTACCGTTGACCTTTGAACAATGCAGGTTTGAGCTGCAAGGGTCCACTTACATGCAGATATTTTCTAATAGTAAATACAACAGAATTAAATGGTTTGTCCTTGGTCGAATCCATGGATGTGGAGGAACCATGCATACTGAGGGCTGAGTATAAGTTATACACAAATTAACCCCCATGATGTTCAAGAGTCAACATATAGTCATAAGACCACCTGCTGATTTTTCAGCAGGCACTTTGCAGGCCAGAGGGGAGTGGTGTGATATATTAAAAGTGCTGAGAGGAAAAAACTTAGAACCCAAGAATACTGTACCCAGCAAAGTTACCATTTACAAGTGAAGGAGAAATAAAGAGCTTTGCAGACAAGCAGAAACTCAAGGAGTTAATCACCACTAAAATGGCCTAACAAGAAACGCTAAAGTGTCTTCTTTAAGCAGAAAACAAAAGGTCATAACTAGAAATAAGAAAATATATGAAAGAAAAAAATCTCACTGGTAAAGGCAAGTATATGCCAAATGTAGTGTGTCAGCCACTTAAAAAGCTAGTATGAAGGTTAAAAGAAAAAAGTAGTAAATTCAACTATAAATATAGTGAGTAGTTATCAGATACACAAAATTAAAAGCTGCAAATATGACATCAGAAACATAAAACATGGTGGGGGGAGTTAAAATATAGTGCCTTTAGGATGAATTTGACTTACATGACTATCAGCTTCAAACAAATAGCTATATAAATAGGCTGTTATAAATGAACCTCATGGTAACCACAAATCAGAACCCTACAGTAGATAAATAAAAAATAAAGAGAAAGGAAATCAAACATTATCATACCACAAGGCAAGAGACCAAGAGACCAAGAGAAGACAGATACAGAGAAGAACTACAAAAACAACTGGAAAACAATTAAAATGTCAGTAAGTACATACAACCACTTTAAATGTAAATGGGCTAAATGCTCCAATCAAAACACATACAGTGGCTGAATTAAAAAAAAATGATGCCACCCCTATGCTGCCTACAGGAGACTCACTTCAGATCTAAAAACACACACAGACTGAAATTATAAGGATAGAAGAAGGTATTCCGTGCAAATGGAAACAGAGAGAAAGCTGGGGTAGCAATAGACGTATCGGACAAAATAGACTTTAAAACAAAGATCCTAACAAAGAACAAAGACGGGCATTACAAAGTGAAAAAAGGGTCAATTTAAGAAGAAGATACATTTGTAAATATTTATGTACCCACCATAGGAGCATCTAAATATGTAAAGGAAATATTACTAGACATAAAAGGAGAAAATGATGGTAATACGATAACAGTAGGGGTCTTTAATACCCCACTTACATCAACAGATAGATCATCGAGACAGAAAAATCAATAAGGAAACAGTGGCCTTAAATGGCACATTAAATCATATTAAATTAATCGACATATACACAACATTCCATCAAAAACATCAGAATACACATTCAAGTGTGCATGGAACATTCTCCAGAATAGATCACATGTTAGACCATGAAACAAGTCTTCATAAATTTAAGGAAGGGGACCTTCAAGGTGACCGAAGAGTAAGACACGGAGATCATCTTCGTCCCCACAAATACATCAGAAATACATCTACATGTGGAACAACTCCTACAGAACACCTACTGAGCAATGGCAGAAGACCTCACACTTGCCCAAATGCGAGAAAATCCCCACGTACCTGGGTAGGGCAAAAGAAAAAAAAACAGAGACAAAAGAATAGGGACGGGACCTGGACCTCTGGGAGGGAGCTATGAAGGAGGAAAAGCTTCCACACACTAGGAAGCCCCTTCACTGGCGGAGATGGGGGGTGGGTGGGAGGAAGTTTTGGAGCCACAGAGGAGAGCGCAGCAACAGGGGTGCAGAGGGCAAAGCAGAAAGATTCCCACACAGAGGATCAGTGCTGACCAGCACTCATCAGCCCGAGAGGCTTGTCTGCTCGCCCACTGGGGCAGGTGTGGGCTGGGAGCTGAGGCTTGGGCTTCGGAGGTCAGACCCCAGGGAGAGAACTGGGGTTGGCTGTATGAAGACAGCCTGAAGGGGGCTAACACCACAGCTAGCTGGGAGGCAGTCCAGGAAAAAGTCTGGACCTGCCGAAGAGGCAAGAGACCATTGTTTCGGGGTGTGTGAGGAGACGAGATTCCTTCCCCGTGTGCCCACAGAAGGCAGAGCACTACCTAAGCAAGCTCCAGAGACGGGCACGAGCTGCAGCTATCAGCTCAGACCCCCAGAGACGGGCATGGAACACTAAAGGCTGCTGCTACCAAGTATCCTGTGTGCAAGCACAGGTCACTACTCACACGCCCCCACCCCCCATCCCCGGAGCCTGTGCAGCACGCCACTGCCAGGGTCCCGAGATCCAGGGACAACTTCCCTGGGAGAGCACACGGCACGCCTCAGGCTGTTACAGTGTCATGCTGGCCTCTGCTGCTGCAGGCTCTCCCCACATCCCAATTATGATTACCATACCCCTCCTCCCTGGCCTGAGAGAGCAAGAGAGCCCTAATCTAAGAAAAAAAAAAAAAAAAGCCCTAATCAGCCGCTGCTTTAACCCCTTCCTGTCAGGGCGGGACCACATGCCTGAGGGTGACCTACACGCAGAGGCGGGACCAAATCCAAAGGTGAACCCCAGGAGCTGTGTGAACAAAGAAGAGAAAAGGAAATTTTTACGTGCTGCCTCAGGAGCAGCAGATTAAATCTCCACAGTCAACTTGATAAACTCTGCATCTGTGGATACTTGAATAGACAACCAGTGTTCCCAAAATGGAGGCAGCGGACTTTGAGAGCAACTGTAGACTTGGGGTTTGCTGTCTGCGACTGATTTGTTTCTGATTTTTTGTTTATCTTAGTTTAGTTTTTAGTGCTTGATACCATTGGTGGATATGTTTATTGGTTTGGTTGTTCTCTTTCTTTCTTTTTAAAATTTTATTAATTTTATTTTATTTATTTATTTATTTATTTTTAAATTTATTTTAACTTAAAAAAATTTTTTTTTCTTCCTTTTTGTTCTTCTGAGCTGTGTGGCTGACAGGGTCCTGGTGCTCCGTCCGGGTGTCAGACGTGAGCCTCCGAGCTGGGAGAGCCAAGTCCAGGACACTGGACCACCAAAGACCTCCCGGCCCCATGTAATATAAATCGACAAGAGGTATCCCAGAGATCTCCATCTCAACACTAAGACCCAACTCCACCCAATGTCCAGCAAGCTCCAGTGCTGGATGCGCCATGCCAAACAACTAGCAAGACAGTAACACAACCCCACCTATTAGCAGAGAGGTTGCCTGAAATCATACTAAGTTCACAGACACCCCAAACGCACCACTGGACACGGCCCTGCCCACCAGAAAGACAAGATCCAGTCCCACCCACCAGAACACATGCACCAGTCCCCTCCACCAGGAAGCCTACACACGCCCCTGAACCAACTTCACCCACTGACACCAAAAACAGACGGGAACTACGAACCTGTGGCCTGCAAAAAGGAGACCCCCAACACAGTAAGTTAAACAAAACGAGAAGACAGAGAAATATGCAGCAGATGAAGGAACAAGGTAAAAACCCACCAGACCAAACAAATGAAGAGGAAATAGGCAGTCTACCTGCAAAATAATTCAGAGTAATGATACTAAATATGATCCAAAATCTTGGAAATAGAATGGAGAAAATACAAGAAACGTTTAACAAGGACCTAGAAGCACTAAAGAGCAATCAAACAAACAATGCTGAACGACACGATAAATGAAATTTAAAATTCTCTAGAAGGATTCAATAGCAGAATAACTGAGGCAGAAGAACGGATAACTGACCTGGAAGATAAAATAGTGGAAATAACTGCCACAGAGCAGAATAAAGAAAAAAGAATGGAAAGACTTGAGGACAGTCTCAGAGACCTCTGGGACAACATTAAACACACCAACATTCGAATAGTAGGGGTCCCAGAAAGAGAAGAAGAGAAAAAGAAAGGGTCTGAGAAAATATTTGAAGAGATTGTAGTTGAAAACTTCCCGAACATGGGAAAGGAAATAGTCAATCAAGTC
>NC_041220.1:126685738-126687094 GCF_002837175.3 Physeter macrocephalus
TAAATCCAAGGAGAAACATGCCAAGACACATATTAATCAAACTACCAAAAATTAAATACAAAGAAAAAATATTAAAAGCAGCAAGGGAAAAGCAACAAATAACATACAAGGCAATCCCCATAAGGTTAACAGCTGATCTTTCAGCAGAAACTCTCTGCAAGCCAGAAGGGAGTGGTAGGACATATTTAAAGTGATGAAAGGGAATAACGTACAACCAAGATTACTCTACCCAGCAAGGATCTCATTCAGATTTGACAGAGAAATTAGAATGTTTACAGACAAGCAAAAGTTAGGAGAATTCAGCACCACCAAACCAGCTTTACAACAAATGCTAAAAGACCTTCTCTAGGCAGGAAACACAAGAGAAGGAAAAGACCTACAAAAACAAACCCAAAAAGATTAAGAAAATGGTAATAAGAACATACATATTGATAACTGCTTTAAATGTAAATTGATTAAATGCTCCAACCAAAAGACATAGACTGGCTGAATGGATACTAAAACAAGACCCTTATATATGCTGTCTACAAGAGACCCACTTCAGACCTAGGGACACGTACAGACTGAAAGGGGATGGAAAAAGATATTCCATGCATACAGAAATCAAAACAAAGCTAGAGTACCCATTCTCATATCAGACAAAATAGACTTTAAAATAAAGGCTATTACAAGAGACAAAGAAGGACACTACCTAATGATCAAGGGATCAATCCAAGAAGAAGATATAACACTTGTAAATATTTATGCACCCAACATAGGAACACCTCAATACATAAGGCAAATGCTATCAGCCGTAAAAGGGGAAATCGACAATAATAATAGTAGGGGACTTTAACACCCAACTTTCACCAATGGACAGATCATCCAAAATGAAAATAAATAAGGAAACACAAGCTTTAATGACACATTAGACAAGCTGGACTTAATTGACATTTATAGGACATCCTGTCCAAAAACAACAGAATACACCTTCTTCTCAGGTGCTCATAAAACATTCTCCCCGATAGATCGTATCTTGGGTCAGAAGTCAAGCCTTGGTAATTTTAAGAAAATTGAATTCGTATCAAGTATCTATTAGACCACAATGCTATGAGACCACAATGCTATGAGACTAGATATCAATTACAGGAAAAAACTGTAAGAAATACAAGCACGTGGAGGCTAAACAATACGCTACTAAATAACCAAGACATCACTGAAGATATCAAAGAGCAAATCAAAAAATACCAAGAAACAAATGAAAATGAAAACATGACGACCCAAAACCTATGGGATGCAGCAAAAACATTTCTAAGAAGGAACTTTATAGCAATACAGTCCTACCTCAGGAAACAAGAAAAATCTCAAATAAATAAT
>NC_041220.1:126687114-126688331 GCF_002837175.3 Physeter macrocephalus
ACAGAGAAGTAACAACTGTCACTGCAGAAATACAAAGGATCATGAGAGATTGCTAGAAGCAACTCTATGCCAATAAAATGGACAACCTGGAAGAAATGGACAAATGAAGCAGTTAGAGAAAGAAGAACAAAAAGAACCCCAAGTTAGCAGAAGGAAAGAAATCATAAAGATCAGATCAAAAATAAATGAGAACCAATAAGAAATAGAAAATATAAACAGACGAGTCACAAGCACTGAAATTGAGACTGTGAATAAAAATCTTCCAACAAACAAAAGCCCAGGACCAGATGGCTTCACAGGCGAATTCTGTCAAACATTTAGAGAAGAGCTAACACCTATCCTTCTCAAACTCTTCCAAAATATAGCAGCGGGAGGAACACTCCCAAACTCATTCTACGAGGCCACCATCACACTGATACCAAAACCAGACAAAGATGTCACAAAGAAAGAAAACTACAGGCCAATATCACTGATGAACATAGATGCAAAAATCCTCAACAAAATACTAGCAAACAGAATCCAAGAGCATATTAAAAGGATCATACACCATGAGCAAGTGGGCTTTATTCCAGGAATGCAAGGATTCTTCAATATACACAACTCAATTAACGTGATACACCATTTTAACAAATTGAAGGTTAAAACCATATGATCATCTCAGTAGATGCAGAAAAAGTTTGACAAAATTCAACACCCATTTGTGATAAAAACTCTCCAGAAAGTAGGCATAGAGGGAACTTACCACACATAATAAAGGCCATATATGACAAACCCACAGCCAACATCATTCTCAGTGGTGAAAAACTGAAACCATTTTCTCTAAGATCAGGAGCATGACGAGGTTGCCCACTCTCACCACTATTATTCAACATAGTTTTGGAAGTTCACAATTTGTATGGAAATACAAAAGACCCCGAATAGCCAGAGCAATCTTGAGAAAGAAAAATGGAGCTGGAGGAATCAGGCTCCCTGACTTCAGACTATACTACAAAGCTACAGTATTCAAGACAGTATGGTACTGGCACAAAAACAGAAATATAGATCAATGGAACAGGATAGAAAGCCCAGAGATAAACCCACACACATATGGTCACCTTATCTTTGATAAAGGAGGGAAGGATATACAGTGGAGAAAAGACAGCCTCTTCAATAAGTGGTGCTGGGAAAACTGGACAGCTACATGTAAAAGTATGAAATTAGAACAATCCCTAACACCA
>NC_041220.1:126688642-126741619 GCF_002837175.3 Physeter macrocephalus
GAAAAGACAACCCTCAGAATGGGAGAAAATATTTGCCAATGAAGCAATGAAAAAAGGATTAATCTCCAAAATATACAAGCAGCTCATGCAGCTCAATAGCAAAAAAAGCAAACAACCCAATCCAAAAATGGGCAGAAGACCTACATAGACATTTCTCCAAAGCAGATATACAGATTGCCAACAAACACATGAAAGGGTGCTCAACGTCACTAATCATTAGAGAAATGCAAACCAAAACCACAATGAGGTATCATCTCACATCAGTTAGAATGGCCATCATCAGAAAATGTACATAGAGGGTTTCCCTGGTGGCGCAATGGTTGAGAATCCGCCTGCTGATGCAGGGGACACTGGTTTGTGCCCCGGTTCGGGAAGATCCCACATGCCGCGGAGCAGCTGGGCCCGTGAGCCATGGCTGCTGAGCCTGCGCGTCCGGAGCCTGTGCTCTGCAATGGGAGAGGCCACAACAGTGAGAGGCCCATGTACCTCAAAAAAAAAAAGAAAAGAAAATGTACCTAGAATAAATGCTGGAGAGGGTCTGGAGAAAAGGGAACCCTCTTGCACTATTGGTGGGAATATAAATTGATAGAACCACCATGGAGAAGAGTATGCAGGTTCCGTAAAAAACTAAAGATAGAACTACCCAGCAATCCCACTATTGGGCATATACCCGGAGAATCCATAATTCCAAAAGATGCATGCACCCCAGTGTTCACTGCAGCACTATTTACAGTAGCCAGGACATGGATGCAACCTATGTGTCCACTTGCAGATGAATGGATAAAGATGATTTGGCACATATATCAGTGGAATATTACTCAGCCATAAAAGGAAACAAAATAGAGTTATTTGTAGTGAGGTGGTGGATGGACCTAGAGTCTGTCATACAGAGTGAAGTAAGTCAGAAAGAGAAAACCAAATACTGTATGCTAACACATATGTATGGAATGTCAAAAAAAAAGGTTCTGATGAACCTAGGGGCAGGACAGGAATAAAGATGCAGACGTAGAGAATGGATTTGAGGACACAGGGAGGGGGAAGTGTAAGCTAGGATGAAGTGACAGAGTGGCATTGACATATATACTACCAAATGTAAAATAGATAGCTAGTGGGACGTAGCTTCATAGCACAGGGAGATCAGCTTGGTGCTTTGTGACCACCTAGAAGGGTGGAATAGGGAGGGTGGGAAGCAGGCTCAAGAGGGAGGGGATCCGTGTATACATATAGCTGATTCACTTTGTTATACAGCAGAAACTAACAACATTTTATAGCAAGTATACTCCAATCAAGATGTTAATAAATTTAAAAATGCATAAATTTAAGAAGATTAAAATCATATCAAGCATCTTTTCTGAGCACAACAGTATGAAACCAGAAATGAATTACAGGACAACTGGAGAAAATACAGACACATGGAGACTGAACAACATGCTACTAAGCAACAAATGGGTCAATGAAGAAATCAATGAGGAAATGAAAAAATAACCTTGAGAGAAATGAAAATAGAAACACAACTTTCCAAAATCTGTTGGACTCAGCAAATGTAGTGTAAGATGCAAGTTTATAGCAATACAAGCCTACCTCAATAAACATGAAAAATCTCAATCTATCGTCACACTCAAAGGAACGAGAAAAAGACAAAGCACACAGTTAGTAGAAGGAAGGAAGTAATAAAGATCAGGGCAGAAATAAATGATGTAGAGACTTAAAAAAGAATTGAAAAGATCAATGAAACCAAGAGCTATTTCTTTGAAAAAATAAAATTCCCAAACCTTTAGCTAGAATCATTATGAAAGAAAGAGGGCCCAAATAAATAAAATGAGATATGAAAGAGAACTTAAGCTAGTACCATGGAAATACAAAAAGTCATAAAAAATTGCTGCAATTACACTACAACAAATTGGACACCCCAGAGGAAATGGACAAATTCATAGAAACATGCAATCTTCAAAGGCTTAGACAGGAAGAAATAAAAAATCTGAATGGACTGCTTAGTAGTAAAGAACTTGAATCATTAATTGAAAAAGCGCCAACAAACAAAAGTCTAGGATCGGATGGCTTCACAGGTGAATTCTATCAAACATTTAAAGGAGAGGTAATAGTATCCTCAAAGTATTCCAGAATAATTGAAGAGGAAGGAATGCTCTTAAACTCATTCCACATTAATTACCCTGTTACCAAAACCAAAGACACAACAAAAAAAGAAAATTACAGATCAACATCTATGGTGAACATAAATGCAAACATTCTGAAAAAAATATTGGCAAACCAAATTCAGCAACACATTCAAAGGAACGTACACATTGATCAAGTGAGATGCATTCCAGGGATTCAAGGATGGTTCAGTATCTGCAAGTCAGTCAAAATAGTATACCATATTAGCAAAACAAAGGATAAAATCATGTGACCATCTCAGCAGGTGCAGAAAAAGTGTTTGGCAAAATTCTGTGTCCGTTCATTATAATAGCTCTCAACGAATTGGGTAGAGAGGGAACATATCTCAATATATAAAGGCCATATATGGCACACCAAGAACTAACATCAGACTCAGTATTGAATAGCTGAAAGGTCTTCCTCTAAGATCAGGAACCAGAGAAGGATGCCCAGTTGCCTCATCTATTCAACATAGTATTGGAAGTCCTAGCCAGAGAATATTCAAGGAAAGGAAGTAAAAAGCATCCAAATTGGGAAGGAAGATGTTAAAGTTTCAGCGTTTGCATATGACATGATATTGTATATAGAAAACCCCAAAGACTCCGCCAAAAATGTATTAGAGCTATAAATGAATTTAGTACATTTGTAGGATACAAAATTAATATACCAATATCTGTTACATTTCTATACACTAACAAAAAGCTATCAGCAAGAGAAATTAAGAAAACAATTCCATTTACAATTGCATCAAAAATAAAATACCTAGGAATTAATTTAACCATGGAGTGAAGACGTGTACTCTAAAAGTCATAAGACATTAATGAAGGAAATTAAATATGACTCAAATAAATGGAAAGATATACTGTGCTTATGGATTGGAAGAATCACTATTGTTAAAATGTCCATACTACCCAAAGCAATCTGCAGAGTCAGTGCAATCCCTATTAGAGTTCCAGTGGCATTTTTCATAGAGCTCGAACAAATAATCCTCAAAAGTTGTATGGAACCACAAAGGATAGCCAAAGCAGTCTTGAGAGAAAAACAAAGTAGGAGGCATCATGTTTTTGATTTCTAACTGTACTACAGACATATAGTAATCAAAACAGTATGGTACTGGCACAGAAAGAGACATACAGATCAATGGAACAAAATAGAGAACCGAGAAATAAATCCGTGCTTATATAGGCAATTAATCTATGTCAGTGGAGTCAAGAATGTACAATGGGGAAAAAACAGTCTCTTTCAGTAAATGGTGTTGGGAATACTGGACAGCTGCATGTGAAAGATTCAAACTGGATTACTTTCTTATACCATATGCAAATAAACTCAAAATAGATTAAAGATTTAAACATAAGACCTAAAACCATAAAACTCCTAGAAGAAAACATAGAAGCTCTTTGACATTGGTCTTAGCAATATTTATTTGGATCTGTTTCCTGAGGCAAGGACAGCAAAAGCAAAAATAAATAAATAGGACTACATTAAAGTAAAAAGCTTGTGCACAGTGAAAGAAACTACCAATAAAATGAAAAGACCACCATCTACTGAATGGGAGAATATATTTACAAATAATGTATCCAAGAAGGGGTTAATATCTAAAATGTACAAAGAACTCATACAACTCAACATCAATAAACAGCTCAATTAAAAAATGGGCAGAGGAGGGCTTCCCTGGTGGCGCAGTGGTTGAGAGTCTGCCTGCCGATGCAGGGGACGTGGGTTCGTGTCCCGGTCCAGGAAGATCCCACATGCCGCGGAGCAGCTGGGCCCGTGAGCCATGGCTGATGTGCCTGCGCGTCTGGAGCCTGTGCTCCGCAACGGGAGAGGCCACGACAGTGAGAGGCCTGCGTACCACAAAAAAAAAAAAAACCTGCGCGTCGGGAGCCTGTGCCCCGCAACGGGAGAGGCCACGACAGTGAGAGGCCTGCGTACCACAAAAAAAAAAAAAAAAAAAAAAAAAATATGGGCAGAGAATACACATTTTTCCAAAGAGGACACACAGATGGCCAACACACACATGAAATGATGCTCAACATCATAATTATTAGGGAAATGCAAATCAAAACCACAATGATATATTACCTTACACCTGTCAGAGCTGTTTTCAAGAAGATAAAAATTAAAAAGTATTAGCGAGGATTAAGTAGAACTACCATATTACCCAGAAATTCCACTTCTGGAGATTTATCCAAGAAACAAAAACACTAATATGAGAAGATATATGCACCCCAGTGCTTTTGCAGCATTATTTACAGTAGCCAAGATAAGGAAGCAATCTAAGTGCCCAACAATAAATGAGTGGATAAAGATGTGATATACATACGCACACACACAATGGAGTATTACTCAGCCATAACAAAAAATTGTAATCTTGCCATTTGGAACAACATGGGTGGACCTAGAGGGTATTATGGTAAATGAAATAAGTCAGACAGAGAAACATAAATACTATGTTATTTCATCTACATGTGGAATCTAAAAAGCATAACAAAGGAACAAACCTAACAAAACAGACTCATAGATACAGAGAATAAACTAGTGGTTGCCAGAGTGGAAGGGAGTGAGGGGATGGGCAAAATAAGTAAAGGGGATTAAGGGGTATAAACTTCCAGGTATAAAATAAATATGTCACGGGTATGTCATGTACAGCATAGGGAATGTAGTCAATAAACATTGTTATAACTGTATGTGGTGATTGATGGTAGGTAGACTTATTGTGATGATCATTTCATAATGTGTAAAAATATCAAGTCACTGTTTTGTACACCTGAAACTAATATAATATTGGAAGTCAGTTGTACTTCAATAAAAAATGGAATGAATAACTGATACACACAATAACATGGGTGAAATTCAGAGACGTTTCTCTAAGTAAAAAAATATAAAAGATTACATATTGTATCATTCCATTTGTATGAAAATTCTAGAAAAGTCACACCTATAGAGATAGAAAGCAGATTATTGATTGAGCGTGGGAGTGAAGATTGACTACAAATGTGCATGAGGGAAATTTTCCAGATGATGAAAATATTATAAAACTAGACTATTGATGGTTGTACCACAGACCTTGAAGTGTACACTTTAGATGGGTATATTTTATGGGATGTAAATTATTTCTCAATAAAATAAAATGAAGTGAACCTATTTGGAAAAAAAGAAAAAGAAATGAGACAGACACAGATGAAGGGATCTTGGTTTCTAACTCTAGCTCTGTTGCTATCAAACTGTGTATTCTTTGAAATTATTTAGCCTCTCTGGGCCTCTGTTTCTGTACCTGTCAAAGATGTACTAGACAATCTCTGATATATCAGTAATGTTCTACAATTCTCTTACTTTGTGACACAGAGATAGATAGTAATAGAGATTACAAATGCTACATAAAAGGTTGATATTTACCAAACGGATGTCTGAGGTTTCTCTTTTGGTTTTTGCGGTTTTATTTGTCTTTTTTTAAAAAGTTTTTTCAGGTATCACCTTTTCAAACTTTCTTGTTATTGAAAAGTTCCTTTCTTCATACAGGTTATAAAGTAAGCAAATATCATCCAGGTACAAAAGTGACTTTGCTTTTTAACCACTTGATTGTCAGAAAAGGGAGGAAAAAGCCATAAATCAGCCTTAAAGGTGCTGTTGTGTAATAGAGAACTTAGTTGACAGTTGAAGAACACTTTATCTTCTTCCCTGAAAATTTATTATTCTTTCAAAAAGGAAAACTTGTTGAGCTGCATATTATCTCTTTTCACAGTTGTCTGTTCAGCCTGTAATATTTTGGTGTATTTTGTATGCTCTTTTTAAAAGCTTCTATTAATGTAAAAATAATTTTTACTTAAAACAGAAATGTCTATATGATTATTTAAAATTGAGTTACTTTGAAAGTTGAAAAATCTTCTTCACTTGGATTATTAATGCTTATAGAATCTCATATTAGGGAACTAATGTTAAGTGTAGCCAAGAACTAAATCTGAAGCCATTTATTGAATATTTTAAAATCATTAATAGAAGAGCTAATTTGGTGATTACTTTTAAAGTGCATAGAGAGCGTTAACAGTAATATTTCATTTTTTTGTCTGGCATTATATTCAGTGTGTGTGTTTCTGTGTTTGGAAGGGGTGTGCAAAAGTATCAGACAGGGGCATATAATATAAGAAAACTCAGTTCTTTTCCTAAGATATAGGCCATCTAATTTGAAATAGTTAAATCTTGAAATATTATAATCATCAAACATGAACAATGTAGACTTTGTATGCCATAATGTATTGGCGTATACATCAGAGTAAATTTGGAAAAATGGATTTTAGATCTCATACTCGCTGGTCTCTGTCATCTGTGTTCTCTATTTGACAATAAATTTGGTATTGCAATTACTCTTTTTGGACACAAGATGGTGATGCTTACCTGAAATGTTTCCTGTGTGTAGGATCTACTGCTTCTATTTTAATTTTTTTAGTCATCCATTACATTTTTATGTATTCATTTATTTTACCTATTGATTGATTGATTGAACTATAGTTGATTTACAATATTATATTAGTTTCAGGTGTACAGTATAGTGATTCAGTATTTTTAGTTTATCCTTCATTAAAAGTTATTACAATATAATGGTTATAATCCCCTGTGTTATACAGTATATTTTTGTTGCTTATCTATTTTATACATAGTAGTTTGTATCTCTTAATCCCATACTAACATGCCCCTTCCCTCTTTTCTCTCCCCACTGGTAACCACTAGTTAGTTTTCTATATCTGTTTTCTGTTTCTGCTTTGGTGTATAAATCCATTTGTTTAGTTTTTTAGATTGCATATGTAAGTGATATCATACAGTACTTGTCTCTCACTTATTTCAATATATATAAATAGCTTATACAACTCAATATCAAAAATAACAAACAACCCAAATGAAAAATGGGCAGAAGACCTGAGTAGACATTTTTCCAAAGAAGACATACAGATGGCTAACAGGCACATGAAAAGATGCTCAGCATCACTAATTATTAGAGAAATGCAAATCAGACCCACAATGAGATATCCCTTCACACTTCTCAGAATGGCTATTGTCAAAAAGTCTGTAAACAACAAATGTTGGAGAGGAAGTGGAGAGAAGGGAACCCTGTACACAGACGGTGGGAATGTAAATTGGTGGAGCCACTGTGGAAAACTGTATGGAGGTTCCTCAAAAGACTAAAAATAGAGTTGCCATATGATCCAGCAGTCCCACTCCTGAGTATATATCCAGAAAAACTAAAAACTCAATTTCAAAAAAGATACATATGCACCCCAGTGTTCATAGCAGCACTGTTTACAACAGCCAAGATGGCTAACAGGCACATGAAAAGATGCTCAGCATCACTAATTATTAGAGAAATGCAAATCAGACCCACAATGAGATATCCCTTCACACTTCTCAGAATGGCTATTGTCAAAAAGTCTGTAAACAACAAATGTTGGAGAGGAAGTGGAGAGAAGGGAACCCTGTACACAGACGGTGGGAATGTAAATTGGTGGAGCCACTGTGGAAAACTGTATGGAGGTTCCTCAAAAGACTAAAAATAGAGTTGCCATATGATCCAGCAGTCCCACTCCTGAGTATATATCCAGAAAAACTAAAAACTCAATTTCAAAAAAGATACATATGCACCCCAGTGTTCATAGCAGCACTGTTTACAACAGCCAAGACATGGAAGCAACCCAAGTGTCCATCAACAGACGGATGGATAAAGAAGATGTGGTATATATGTATATACACAACAGAATATTACTCAGGATCTGCTGCTTTTAGAGGCTTCCCCTCCTGCAGTTGAAGAATGAACAGCTTAAGGGAATGAGTAGAATTGGCTTTGCTTTTAAAAATAGTAGTTGAAATGTTTGTGTGTTTTTGTTCTACTTTATAACTTATTTAACAAATAATGATTTAAGTTTAAGTGTAAGTTTATGTAAGTTTGGGTTTGGGGGAGTTGGGAACATTAAGAAAAGGGAAATTTGAACATTGGAGAGAGAACCAGCAGTCATTAGGTTTATACTATGCACCAGGCCTGCTCTGGGTGATTTACATGTTATCTAAATGGTTCTAGTCAAATATAAGCACTCTATATATTTTACACAATACCAGTGTATTCCTTAGCTCGATAAATTGTGCGGGATTAGTAGTGTTTTCTCTCTCATAAAAACTATTGTGTACCATCAGTTTAGTATCTTTCTTCACAGTTTAAGTGAAGTTATCAATTTTTTAAAATAAAAGTTTCTTATATAGTTAAATACATACTTATCATACTATATAGCAATCCTACTCCTATGTATTTGTCCAAGAGAAATTAAAACATTTGTCCACACAAAGACCTATAAGTAAATGTTTAAGGCAGCTTTGTTCATAATCACGTAAACAGCCCCAAATGTCTATCAACTGATGAATGGATAAAGAAATTGTGATATTTTCCTACAGTGATGTACTATTCAGCTGTAGAAAGGAATAAACTACTGATACATGCAACAAGATGAATGAAATCTTAAAAGTGTAACGCGGGATGAAAGAAGCCAGATACAAAAGGCTACAGAATATAATGACTGATTCCATTTGTGGGACAGTCTGGAAAAGGCAGGATGATAGGGACAGATATCAGATTTGAGAATTGAGGGAAAGGCCCTGGACCACAGAGCGCCATGAGGAAACTTTCTGGGAGAATAGAAATACTCTATATTTTGGCTGTAGTGGTGATTATCGGACTGTATGTGTTTGTCAAAACATTTTTATCTGTAAAACTAAAAATAGAGGATTTTGTAGTACTTAAAGTGTATCTCAATAAACCTGACCATTAAACACACTTGAAAAAAACTTTTTAATTGTAAATGCAAAGGAAAATGGCAGCTTTATTTCAGCAACGGTTTGTCCTCAATAGTACCTTCTTGGAGGTAAAGCCTCCTGCATCTTGGCTCTTTTCCCAGCCTTGATTATCTTCTGATAACCCATGTACACAGACCTCCCTTTGTCATTGCCTCAGTAAGCTCAGAACTGCTTCAGCAGATTTTGCTTTCAAATATTACCACCCAGCTTTTAGGGCAGAACAGATAGAATTTTGGTGCTGGGAAGATTCTTAGAGAATTTGGTTTCTTAGTAAAAATTTGGCAAACTAGAGATTTTACAAATAAATCTTTTAGTAAGGTTATTATGTAACAAAAGTCAGTTAATTTGTTATGCATGTATTATGGACAGTTTTAAATCTTTTTTTATTGTAATAAAGTATAACTAAAATTGTGAAAATATAGTTTTCCTTTAATGCTAGATTATATTCTTGTCTCCTGGAAGGAACAGTGCAGGTAAACCAGACCAGGGCTTTGGATACATCATTATATTGCATATCAAGTAATAGTGTTTACCTTCCCAGTAGCTTTTTAATCTCTTATGCCAGTAAAATTTACGGCCCAAAGGTTACATATTTGATGACATTTGATGGCAGACCTATTCAGAGTTATACTTTCTTACGGAAAAAACAAGTATAAGCCAATCATCATACTCATACCTTTTGGAAATCTTGATTCTCAAACTTCTTTTTGGTATTAAAGTACAAAAAAAGAGTATTTAATGTAATAACATAAAAATAAGAGGTAGTATATTTTATATAAGTAGAAAGGTGAAGAAAATTAAATGTTAATGTGTGGGGAGGGTGAGCAAAATTGTATTTTTAAGCACATGTAGCATACTTTTGGAGATTTAAGAGTTCTCCTCCATTAATCCCTTATTTTCAGGCTTAGTGATGTACTCATTTCCTCTTCTGGATAAAATGAAGGTGTGCTTTTTCAAACGCCAGTAGAAGGCTGATATTTTTTGTTGAGTTCAGTGACTTTATGAGGTAGGCGCTATTGTCCCTGGTTTACAGCTGAGGAGACTATTACTTTAAAAGAGTAAGTAAATTGCCTAATTCACTGGGGCTGGCAGTTTAACAGATTCAGGCAATTTCAGAACTCACACTCTGAACCACTAACTAAATTAATCCTTAAAGTCTGTGTCAGATTTAATGTCTTTGAATTGTTTGCTTGTTTAATACTTTGACCATCTTCTGCTTTTGCATTTATAAACCTGAATTCAGTCTCTGACATTTGCATTGTATTACCAGTTGACTGGTGCTGCATGTCTGTATGTTCTCCCTCATAAAAACTATGGGCTAGGGGGGCTTCCCTGGTGGCGCAGTGGTTGCGCGTCCGCCTGCCGATGCAGGGGAACCGGGTTCGCGCCCCGGTCTGGGAGGATCCCACATGCCGCGGAGCGGCTGGGCCCGTGAGCCATGGCCGCTGAGCCTGCGCGTCCGGAGCCTGTGCTCCACAACGGGATTGGCCGCAACAGAGGGAGGCCCGCATACCACAAAAAAAAAAAAAAACTAAACTATGGGCTAACATCAGCTAGCATAGTAGCTTTTGTCACAGTTTGAGTTAACCAGTCTTCACTTAAGAAAGGGAAAGGAAAGGAGAAAGGGAGACGGAAGAAAAGAGAGAAGGAGGAAGAAGTGGAGTTTGCATGTATTGTTATTGTTGTAATTTTGTTTTGTTTATTTGAGTTAGTTGATTAGAATTAAAAATGTAAGCATTTGCAAGTAGATGATAAATTTACCTTTATACCCCCAGGAAATTTTAACTGAAGGGTTAAGCCAATTAGGTATAGAATAAAGTAAGCTGAGATTGGAAAACTCGTGTGCTTGCTGCCTGTTTTTATAAATAAAGTTTTATTGGAACAGCCACACCCATTGCTTGTTTAGCTGACAGTATGAAAGTATTTACTGTCTGACCCTTTAAGAAAATCCCTGAACAAATTTTGGGACCAAAACTGTTCAGATAAACTGTTTATTGGCTTGGATTGAGTCATTCAGTAAATATTTATTGAGCATCTGTTATGTGCCAGGCTGTGTGCTAGGTGATGGAGATGCAAAATCAAACATGTCCTACAAAAATGTTTGACTCTCTTTTTTATTACTAATTATAACACCAGTTGTAGAAAGCTAATAGGAGTTATAAGAGCTAGGAAATACTAATAAGACAGATCTCATTTGTTTGAAGAAGTAATAATACTGCATCTCTTAGGCAATGACCTTATCAGTTATCTGACACCATAGATACTCCAACTCCTTTTCTCTGGTTTTCCTGATTCCCTTCTATGCTACTCAATTATCTTTTCTATAGTATTTATTACCATATAGTTTACTTACAATGTTTATTATTTTTTATCTCCCCTTGTCCCAGTGTAAACTCCATAACGCAAGGATTTTTGTTCTGTTTACTAATGTATCCGAGTACCTGGAACACATGGTAAGCAGTTAGCATGAAGGAGACCTGCCTTACATACTCTTCTTAGTAGCTATATTAATGTATTTGGAAAGCGTCAGTGTTTTCATGTCAGCTATAATTTTGTTGATTCAAAATGAAAATAATTTGCTGAGCAAAATTGTGTATCTTTTTGTTTCATATGTTCTTCACTGAGAAAACTAGTATTTCCTATATTCTTAACCTCCTCACTTTGTCACCAGTTATATATCATTCATGTAGTTTTTCTTGGACATAATAGATAAATGTATAGTAAAAATTGTTTTGCATAGTTGAGTAATATATTTATTGAAAAGAAAAGTGCACACTAAGATTAGAGCTTATATCAATTTTTCTCATGACCTTGAGGAAGTAATATGCTTGCACATTTAATTGCTATTAAAATAATAAAAATAATTTCTCATAAAACTTCTTTTTCTTTTAGTTACATTCGTGAGTATGTTTTGGTGATAGTTGATTACCCTGCCTACATAGTTTGCAAAATTAGTAAGGAGAACAATATTCTGAAGCCAAGTTTCCATGAGTCAATATTTCACATTCATGTTTGTGACCTGAACCTGTATTCCGGCAGACAGTGAGAAAAGCCAAATATTCTCATAAGCAGTGAGGATTTTCTTCATGGAAAACAAAGAAGTAAAAGTGTATTCCAAATAAAAGTATAATGCATATATTGAATATTATAGGTAAGTCTACCTATATAAATATGAGTAAATGCTTTTATGCATTTCATTGTAGGATTTTTTTCTTGGTATTATTTTTAAAGTAAAAACTGAAGGGAAGGTACATGAAGGGAATCAGAAAAATCAAGAAATAGTACCATTTTTTAATTGAGCAGGCAACATCATCTGTAATTCTAATGACCCTGCAAAGTAGTATTTCTGTTTACATTTTGGAGATGAGAAGATTGATGTTCAGTGAGATTAATAGCTTGCCATGGTTCAAGAACTAATAAGTAATAAAGGCAGTATTGTACGGCAGGGCTTTCTGCCTCTGAATACCTTATTCTTTATCCTACAGCATGTCAATTGCTCATATATTGTCATGGTGTGCTCCCAAATAACTATACTCTATATTGACACTTCATTTTAAAAATTCACATTTTGTAACATTTACACTGTATACTTTTAAAATTTAAATTTTGTAATGTAGTATGCTTCTAAATAACCTGGAGTGTACTATGAAAGGAAATGGTTTCCTAATTCCAGGGAGTGGTGCGTGGAGGGAATAAATGCCTCCTTGTCTGTCATTTTCAAATTAAAACCATTGCTTTCCAATTTTAAGCTGACATATGTTCTTCCATTTTACCTCTCTCATCTTGTTAACATTTATCAGTCATTATATAGCCACATAGATGCATGCACATAATCACAATATGATTTTCAAGGTTTGTTTTTATTTAAAATATTTAATATTGCAAAAGTTTTTAATTGAAAGTGTTGTGTATAAAGGCATTACCCAAAGACATCTTTATTGTATAAATTGACTGCTGAAGAAACTGGGATGTTATATGGTACTTTTTATGACTATAGTTTATTTTGTTCATATCATTAACTGGGATTACCATGCCATATTGGCCAAGAAATTGAGATAATGTCATTCTGTAGCCCTTCACATAAGATTCACTTCTAGTTTTTCTAAATTCAGATGTTTAGTTTTCTAAGAATGAATACTTTGCCTCATTTAATGAGTTTTCATTTTTTAAAGCATTAAGAAATAATGTATTGCTTTTACTGTGACTTGAGGATATATGACATATGAACCCTTATATTCTGGTTTAATATAGAATTTGATGTTATCTTGTTAGATAAACATCTAAATTTTGAGAGAGCCCTCAGATTTTACGTTTAATAAGACAATGAAAAGGGCTCATTAAACTTCATTTGATGAAAGACGGAGAAACCATAGGGCAGTGAAGGAATTAACATTTGTGATAAAAGTTATATGTTCAAGTCTTGTGGTGGCATATAAAAAAGAACACTAGTCTTGAAGAATCAGGAAATTTAAGTTTTAATATTGTATTTAATTCTGTAACTTTCCAAGACTCCCTACAGCTGCCTCCCATTTCTACCTCTTATTCATCATGAATTTAACTTTTCCCCTTGCATTAGTAGATCATAAAACCAAGAAAGAGTGAAAGGTTAATTATAATAATGTTGTGAAGTTGTTTTGTATGTACTTAAACATTATATAAATGTTAATTCTTATTATAATAATGATGATTATTATAATAATAGAGGACCTATGGATACTGTTTATTAATATCAAAGATGAACTTAAATTAGTATCTGTTGAATGAGTATATCACTGAATGACTGAATGAATTCAGAGCTCTGGGCTCCAAAATTATTTAGAGCCTCCCTTTGAATGGAAGGTCCTTCTCCTTGGTTTTGGAAATATTATTTTAAAAGACAACTTAATATTGTTATTTAGTTATTTTCTATAAATGACAAAGAGAAACTATAGAGTCCTCCTAAAGACAAGTAAGGAGGTAAAGAAAAACCAAAAAAATTGATGAGCTAAATTGTTAATTTTTATTTGTTTTATATGTTCCTCGGGTATTGAGATTAAAATTCAGGTGTAGATGCAGTCCTCTTTTGAGTTTTTTGTTAGGGTCTTGTGGTGTTCATTCTCTCCATATCAGACAATAATACTGCCCAAGATGGTTCTTGATTTAAGGATGGATTTTTTTTTTTTGTAGTTCATATTTGTTTATCATTTGTCTTATGAAACTTAATTTTTTCCATCATTCAGATTTCAGTTTCTCTTCCATCAGAGAAATAGTGATATGGAATCATTTTGTCTAAATAGTTGGTTAAAAGTGCAAAATGCAGAAGATAGAAACTTAAATACAGAATAGTAAATTTGTTTCTATTCTTCTTTATCTGATTCCCAAACATTAACATTTTTTCTTCTGGTACCCGTGTTTTTAAGATTCTTCCAAAAGTGTCCCCGGGGCACAGAAACTCTGTTTAGATTTTTCCTATGTACTTTATTTTCTTGATATTTTCATTTTGCAGAATGAATTTGCCATTTACTTTTGATGAAGTTAATATCTGTATAGTAAGTATCTTTAGATTCTTATTTCCTTGATTTAGAGGATAATTTGAACGTTAGATTTTTTTAAAAGGCGTGTGCACAGATGGCCATTGGTAGTCAAATCTGGTTTGTAACTAATCTACTGTAAGTTAGTTATCAGGGGCTAGTGGAGAGTCATTCACATAGTTATATTTCCTGTTTCATGTATTTACAAATATTTGATGATCGTCATTGGCTTTTTTTCTCTAATGTATTTTAAACTTCAAGGAATGAAGGCTCTGTATACTTATCTCTCTGCGTGTGCATTTTCTTGTGTTTATTTTCACTGGTTTTAAGTAACCTACTATACATATAAATGTACATTTAAAAAGATGGTCCTTCCAAAAGCTTTGCTTGGGGTCTTTGCTAGGAGGATGATTTAGAGGGATGGAGAGTGTCGCTTGCTTTACTATTTATCATTCTCCCAGACAAATCCATGGAGACAGGCTGCTGATAGGACAGGAGAAAAACAACAAAAACAAATACAGTGCTTTGGCTTGGAACTGAATTGTATTATCTGTGCTGTCAGCTAGAGTCTTTGCTCACTTACCCAGACAATCTCTACAGGGATTAAAACATCCCCCTGCATTAGTAATAGCCTTTAGTATGCTGCAGCCTCATATCCAGTTTGAAAAAAAAATCTGGCTATAAACAGTTTTTAATAGCTTGCAAAATCCTCACCAGTTCAACCTTTGGGGAGAGTAATTATGCTGATGAATCAAACAGGAGTGTCAATAATTAAATTACTAATTACCTGTATTTCATTTTTAGTTTCCATATATAGCTCCTCCCAACCCCCAACTTTGAGCCTGATTTGGAAGGTTTATATTTTGTCGTCTTTGTCAAAGTTAAGAAGAAAAACATGAGCATATATAGTAATGGGTACACTGGCAATACAAGAGTTATTTTGAGGACATTTCTCTTATTTTTTAAAGTTATAAGAATTTTGACTCTGCATGAAAGTTTAGAGGGAGAGATTTATAGAAACAAACAACAAGAAGAAGAAAAACTTCAAAAGATGCTGTAAAGCAAACAAAAAGTATTAGAACTAGCTTTTATATCAGTGTCTGAGCTATACAGGAAGTTGATTATTCTTTTCTTTAAAATCTTTAATAATGGCGATTTTACGATCTTCTATAGCAGTGATTCTCAACTGGTGGTCCCCAGCCATCCCACACCCCTTGGACGTTTGGCAGCGTCTCGAGACATTTTTGGTTGTCGCAAGTAGAGTGATGATATTGGCATCCAGTAGGTAGAGACCAGGGATGCTGCTGAACATCCTATAATGTACAAAAGAGCTCCCACAACAAAGTATTATCTAGCCCAAAAGTCAGTTTTGTTGAGTTTGAGAAACCTTGCTCTCAAGCATGGATTTTTATCTTGATGGGCGTTTTTAAAAATGAACAGCTACAGTGATGTTGACAGTGTTTTATTTTATTTGTTTGAGAGAGTTTTTGTTTATTTGTTTGAATTACTAAGAAGAGAGAAAAGAGACTTTAGATGTTGATTTGGGGTTTATGGACATGGAAAATACAAACATTCTTTGAAAAATGTTCAGGGAGACAATATGATGATCTCGTGATACAGAAATGAAAATCTTATCTTATCATAGATGGACATGAGAAATTTTGTGTTATTTTTTTTACCTTACAAATATGGAAGAAAACTTGTACTTTGTAGGAGATGGGGTTATAAAGAATTATTTCTATATTGATGAATTAAATAGTTTAATAAAAAAGAATAATCACAGTATGTAAAGTTAATTATCTTAGCAGAATATTCAGCAGCCCGAAGCTCTGAATTTACTTCTTAGTTGTGACTGTGGTTAATTTATTTAATGTCTAAGCCTCAGTTAACACATCTGGAAAGTCATGTGGTTATTTTAAACTTGTCAAATGGGTGTTTGCTAATTTGTATTGACACTTAACTTTTCTCAGATGAATTAAAAGAATTGTCCAACCTTTAACTAATTGATTGCTGCACCTCAGTGTAAGAAGTAGGCATTCCCTTGTTCATTCCACAAATGGAGCTATTGTACCTCCATCATTTTCATCCTTATCTACTAAATCACAGTAATTTGCAGTAGAAGGAAGTATATGTAACCACGCATGTATGAACACAAACACACCTAGTAACTTAGTGGTAGGGAAGTTAGAAACTGGCAAAAAGTACTTACATTGCCTTCCAGAGCTCTAGGCTTTTGGAACCTGGCCTGGGATCCAGGGCATAGCTATTACAACCATTGAGGTTTATGGAAGTAGTACATGGGGAAGAGCATATAGCCTCTAAAGAGATTTAATAATATTTCATCCATTGTGCTAAACAAACCAAAAAAATACATTGGGGACTAAATGTAAGTCGTCTTCTTAACTCCACAAACATTTTAAAAATTGCCGTTGACCTGTTTTTTAAATAGTTATGTTGTCTGCCTTAACTTCCCACACCCCAATAACTGGATGCATTCTATGAAAAAGTCATGTTTTCTGTAAAGTAGAAGGTGGAAAAAAAATGCAGCTTGAAGTCACAAATCATAGCGAGTCACTTTACCTTTGTTTACATGGTTAAGAAGTTGTCTCTTTCATGAAGACACACAGGAGATCTGCGTTCTATCACCACCAAAAGTCTTCTTAGGGTTTTCGTTTTGTTTTGTTTTTTTAAATTAAGGGACCAGCCAGAGCCGTGAAGTTAGTACAGAGAAAATAATGGATCTCAGCTAGAGGTAAAAAACGCAGTTTGACGATCTCTTCAATATTATAATGTGTAAAATAAATTGTTTCACTGATAACCAAAAGCAAAGTAATAAATTTCATGTTATCCTGTATTTTGTATATTCTTTTAGTTATTTTTTTCATTTTAATGAATTTTTTAGATGATATTTTGAATAGGCAGTATAGATCTAAAAAATCTAAAGTGTATAGAAAGAACTACATGGTGATACCTTGCTCCTACCTCTGCATCCCAGTCTTGTCTCCCTCACCTCATTTTTATTAGTCTCTTTCTTCTTCCAATGCTGTTTTTAATACAAGCAACATGTATATTTATTGTTTCTAAACCCACGTCCCCCATAGATATACAAAATGTAGGAAACTGTGCATACTGCTCAGTGCTTTGCTTTTTTCCTTTAGCCTTGTATCTTGGAGATCTTTCCTTCTCAGTATATGGGTATTTTCCTCATCCTTTTGTAGGCTACATAGACACAGAACTACATACAAATAGTCCACTATTGATGGACACTTAAGCTGTTACCAATCTTTTGCCATAAGTAACAGTACGTCAATGAATAACCTGTCCAAGTGTTATTTTGTACTTGTACAAGTTTGTTGTAAAGTGGAATTGCTGAATTAAAGGATAAATGCCTTTGTAATTTTGGTAGATATTGGCTTATTTCCTTGTATACTAGTTCTACCATTTTGCCCTTTCATCAGTAATTTTGAGTGTGTCAGGATTTCCAGGTTGGTACCAGCAATTAGTAGTTAATTGAAAAAGTCAGTAAAGAATCATTAAAATATTTTATATGAGGTTTAATGATTTTACTTTAACAAAACCTTTAGATACTCATTAATTTCCTGTTCATTTTTTTTAAGGGAAAATGCTTTTCTTTGAGAATAGTCCACTGATTTGGAGTTCCAGGATATCTCTGATCTAAACTTCATTTATTGATTTCAGCGTTTGGCTTTTATAGAGTGAAAACTTAGGACACTCTGAGTGTCCCTTTTCTTTTACAGATGTTCTGTTTACACCAAATTAACAGTTACTTTAGTTACTCACCTTTATTGAATTTCCTTGAAGCATTTACCTTGGTTTTCCCGGAAATAGTAATGTTCTTTTAACAGTCATATTTTATTGGCTTATGTAGTCTTTATTTACATAATGTTGCTTTAATATTAAATAATTGTTAAGCTAGAATTTTTGATTCAGGATTTTAAAACTGTGTTTTATTCACTGATGTTTCACTCTTCAGGTATGTCTGGACAAATGAAGTGCTCAGTTAATACATATTGAATAGAATATAGAAAGGAAAAGAGGTAGTATGGGAATAGACCCAACTGACTGTTGGTATGCACCCAGAACAAGAGAGCAAAAGTTAGGCAAGGAAGGGGAAGTGAGGCATAGGAGAGGGTAATTTACCAGCCAGGGATGTTTAGCCCGTCGTCACAGGCACTATTGTGTATTGGAAAAGTAAGACTTTTTGTGATATTCCTCTGTGATGAAATTGAAAGAGAAGTGACCTAAAGGAAGCCTGAACTCTTAAGTTCTAACTCACTTACTTAGCATGAGTGCCAGACTGGGCTAGACATCTGTATTATGCTCTTGCCCAGCCAGCAGCATACTCTCTTTTTGAAAAAAGATACTGAGACTAGTTGAGTATTTTCTAAATTTTGTATTCCCCCGTGCATCACCATGAATTTGCCATATTTGCCTTACATATCTCCGTAAAAGGAGCACTTACTATAAATAAAAACAACTGTAAAAAATAAATACAATGCAAATAAAGCAGTGCTATGAAGCAAAAGTTAAATATGATCTTTGCAGAGGGCTCTGAGCAAAACAAGATTTGCAGTTGTTTAGAGAGATGTGAAAAGCATACCAGTAAATGGAAACTTTCTTATTTGGTAAAGGACCATGATGTATGTAGCCTATTCTCAGATGGTTCAAAAAAACAGAAGCAAACAACTACAAAAACCCATAGCACACTAGAACAAGAGAGCAGAGATAAGGCAGAAGGGTAAAATGTTAATAATAGATGAAGTTGAGTAAAGGTTACATGGGAGTTCTTTGTACTATTCTTAGTCTTGCAACTTTAATGTGAATTTGAATTTATCTCTAAAGAAGTTTAAAAATTAAACTTATGTGAAAATTGGAAAATTGAAAGGGAATAAATTTTTGATGTTATTTATTTAGTATAGTATCCATGTATTATCTAAAAGCATCTCAGGTTGTTTTAGGCACTCTACCCTTCCAGAAATAGTGTACTAGATGATCTCTAAGGTCCTTTATAGTTCCAGTGTTCAATGACAGTGTGCATTGCATTAAGGCAGCATAGTTAAAGCTACCTGTGCTCCCAACTCAGTATTTCAATGAATAACATTATGGATGCTCAGTCTGAGGAAAGGCTGTATATTTAGATAAAGTAACCTGAATGGGTTGAAGAGTAGAAGTAGCTTAGGAAGAATAGCCTGGTCTGTTTCAATTGTGAGGAATAGAAATATTAGGTAAGAAAGTTTTTGAGAGGATTCAGAGAGGCTTCTGCCTAACACACAAAATTATTAAGTTTTTTATTTGTTATGTTAATAATACTGATCCTGCTATAATATTTTATTTCTGATAATAAGAGACTTTAAGAAGTTTGGGTGTGGATATATTTCTGAAAAACACTACCACTACCATTAATACTACACTGTTAATTGAAGATTTTTTATGTGCTGATGCTCTTCTAAATTCTTTGTATAAATTATCCCACTCACTTAGTCCTTATAGCAGTCATATGAGGAGGTACTCTTAATCCTATTTTACAGATAAAGAAAGTGAGGCACAGAGGTTAAATAATTCGATCAAGGTTATATGAAAAGTATGTGATGGAACCAGATTGACTTGAAAGTCCATCGCCTTGGCCTTTCTTCTCTACCATATATATTTTTACAGTTTGTTAAAAAATAGATAACTAGGGACTTCTACCTTTTAGTTTTCATTTGTCACTGTATCTTATCCATTATTATGCTTTTAGTTCCATTTTATTTCTTTAAGTGTATTAAATATAGTCATTTTATATTCAGTTTCCAAAAAATTCCAATATATTCAGTCTTTGTAGATCTGATTCTGTGTTTTATAATAACTGGTTCTTTGGTGGTGTATTTCCTCTATTTTGTATGTGTGTGTCAATTTTTATTGTTAGCTCATGTTTCTTGAAAGTTTATTTTTTGAGATCTGAACTTAACATTTTTTTTTTTTTTTTTTTTTTACTACCCAGAGAGTTTGTTTTTATTCTGCAAGGGACCTAGAGACACTATCAACCGAACAAAAAACTTAAAAAAAAAAAAAACTTTTTTATTTATGACATTATTTCAGACTTACAGAACACTTATAGTAATTTTGCAACAAATTCCCTTATATCTTTAACCCAGGCTTCCCAATTGTTAACATTTTCCACATTTAGTTTGTCCATTTTCTCTCTACCCGCAGTTTTGCATTTTTTCTGAACCATTTGAAAGAATGTTACAGGTACAACGCCTTTTGACCATAAATACTTATATGTGTGCTCCCTCAAAACCAAAGCCATTCTCATACCAAATCACAATTCATTGATAAAAATCAGGAAACTGATGCTGACACAATAATGTTATCTAATGTATAGATCGTCATATTTTGTTAATTATCCTAATAATATCCTCTGTAGAAAAGAAAATGCAGTATCATGTACAGCATTGAGTTGTTATATCTCTTTATTCTCATTTAATTTGAAATAGTTGCTCTGTCTTTATCCTTCATGATTTTGACAGTTTTCACAAGTACGAGACAATTATTTTATAGAATGTTCCTCCATTTAGATTTTTCTACTGTTTCTTCATGAGTAGATTCAGGTTATGCATTTTGACAGGAATATCACAGGTATGTTCTTCTTATATCAGGAGGCACATGACTTTGATTTGTATAATGTCATTACTAATGATGTTATCATTGATCACTTGGTTAAGGTGGTGTCTTCCAGGTTTCTTTACTGTAAAGTTACTATTTTTCCATTATAGTTTATAAGTATCTTGTTGAGGTATATTGTAAGTTTGTGTAAATACTCTAGTACAACTCAGACTTTGACCACTAGTTTTAGAATCCATTGATGCTTCTTGCCTGAACCAGTTATTATTACAATGGTTGCCAAATGGTGGTTTTTCTCATTACATCATTTTTCTCTCTATTGATTGACTTTCTACAATGTGGAAGAATGTTCCCTTTTTCCTTGTTTTTATCACTATGGACTTATGAATTCTTACTTTATTCAGTGAGTTTTAATCCTTTCCTATCATTATTTATCTTGATGTTCACATTGTCCCAATTTAGGCCATATGGAGCAACTTCTAGCTGCCATACCCTTTTGCTATATCTCCATCATTCTTTTATACGTTCTTTCTGGCACGATGTGTCCTGGACTAATAATATACTTTCCCTGCTCCAGTCCTGAAATCAGCCGCTTCTCAAGAGGCCCTGATTCGTTTTGCTGGAGAATGGTATTTAGAAGCCAGGTTCTGCACACTAAGTGTGCTTATAGCTACTGGGGTGTCCAGGACCAATTTAAACTAAATTTTTAGTTTGAGGTTTTGGGGGCTATGTGTGTAGTCTTAAGACTCATGATTATCAATTCTATAGGGAGTCTTTTTTTTCTTTACTTCTCTTTTACCAAGATCTAAGGCTATGATGTCATATTCTGTAGGCTGGGTTAGGCAGTGTTGACCTATTTAAGATGTCCCATTTGGGAGTCACTTCTCTATGTGCTCCCTCTGATTCAACCATCTACTAAGGCCAGGCCCTTGATTTTTTTTAACTTTCACAGATATATGGGATTCATTAATTTCTGGACCGCAAGGAATCCTCAGGTGCACTCAAGGCAGATGCCTGCTCTAGAGTTCGCTATTTTTCATTAGCTTGCCTCTGTACATTTGTATTTTCTTTTTGTTTCTTGAGAATTCTCTTATATTGCCTTCACCTTTAAAAAAGACAGTTTTTTAATTTTGTGTTTGATAGTTTTAGGTGCTGATAACCTAGGTCTTCTCTTTGCTGGGAAAAATACGTCTCTATAATTTTAAAATTAGAAATATTTGAGGCTTTCTTCAACAATATGGGATTTTGCTTAAAGAAATTATTTATAAAAATATTAAAGCAAAAATCAAGACAGCGTGTCTTAGAAAGAAGGAAATATTTATGAAGAGTTACAATTGACTAATTTAGTGCTGAAAGTGAAAAGGTAATTCTGAGTGTGGGCAAGTTTCTTGTATCATTTAGACAGTTTATTTGTTCTACCATTTCAATCCATCTCCTTTTGTCTCTTGTTCTTGTCTTTGAGGAGCCTGAGGATCATAACCTTGGCTTTCAGAGAGAGATGAGATAAGCAATAAGTATCCTTGATCTTTTCTGAAGAGTCCAGGAAATTATGTACTTTGCTTTCCACTTTCCACACTTTCTCTTCTTAGTCATAAAAAATTAAGATGCAATAGAGTAGTATGCAGGGTGGATCTGTCTTCACTCCCCATTTGGCTTTCATTTGCAACTTGTTTATTCTTGAAAATCATAACATTTCCTATAGAATTGATGAGCTAGATGTGCTGGGGCTTAGAGAGCTTTAGACCAGATTACAAAGATAAAGGTTCAGTTTAGATAGTATTATGTTAATTAGATAGTATTATGTAATTATGGGATATTTCCTTGTAGTGACCAGTGATTTTCATCTCTTCCAAACTCACAGAATTTATCATCAACCCTGACCAGCCATTTCAGTTTTGTCTTAATTGTTTCAAATACTGGTCAAGGGACTGTGGATGGATCCCTGCAAATTAATCACTCCTGTTGAGGAAACAATTCATTGCATTTGAATTTGTACAGTGAGTCATTAAGATAATGCCCATATTTAAAGTTCTGCCTGTATCTTTTCTGACATTTTCTATCTTGCCTTTATCCACATAACTTCTAGAGAAACCCTTAAAAAAAAAAAAAAGACAATAATAATTAAGTGTTAATAATGAATAAAGGACTTTGGTGTGATGATGATTTCATTTTATTCATTACTATTTACCAATAAAACTGATAATTAGAATTAACCATCCTTTCAATTTATATATACATAAATTATTTTTCTTACTATGTGTGCTGTCATCATATACAGGACCTAAACATTTCCCTCAGGCAAGACTAAATAGGTCTTGGTGAGTGAGGATTGTTACTGCTGTCAAATTCAAGATACTTTGTTCTGTAACCTTGTCTAAATAGACTATTTTAATTGAGTCAAATTCCACAGGCCTTTTTGTATCCCCTTGGAGCATAATAACCTTTTTCCTTCTAAGTTCTTAAAAGATGAGTATATTCAAGGCTGACTGTTTACAAAACTTTTTAGGGGGCAAATTTAACTTTTTATTTTTAACTGGCTTTGTCACTCTCAGGGATACCATCACCCCGTATTTTTCATTTCTGACCCAGGGGCCAATGTACTCTTTCAATTTCCTACTTGTTTTTTGTTGTTTTGTGGCCTCACTCATGTCTGCACAGCACCCTCTTTTTCCAGTCTATATATTCAAAACTTACTTGTTTTAGTGTCTAGGATAATATTTAGATAATCAGGTAAATATTTCCTCAGGATATGCTGATAGGAAAGAGGTAGATTTGCTCTGGGATACATGTATTTGATTTAACTATCCTCCTCTTAACATAATACTGCTACTTTTGATGTTTAATGCAATAATAACTAATGAAGAAAAATAACAGAAAGAAAGATTTTTGATATTGTATTGATAAACTGTTCTTTCTATACTTAGGACTATCTCCTTGTATTTATGTTCATCTACTTTAATGAATATAGTATAAAGCTATTATTTTGGCCATGTTATCTTTTTTTAATTACACACTTGTTAGACAACATATTCATTGTGGGTAGTGTTTTGAAATACACCTCTGCTCTTCACCCAGATGTGTCCTACATGCAATGTCGAAATCTGCTTTGCATACCTCAGATTTAAAATTGTCATTCCTATTGTTTTATCATATATATTTTACTTTCTGAAAATTGACCTCTTTATTTTTTTATTTTATTTTTTTGCAGTTAAGTCTCTTGTCAGAGGAACTTTTATTTCTTTTTCAGGAGGCAGTTGCCTTGGAAAAATCCCTTTACTTGATTTTGAAAATGGAAAACTGACATTTTTAATTGCAAAAGTTGTTTGAAATATCTAAAATAACTATTGCTATAAAATGTATTCATGTATATAAAGACTAGAGGATAATATTCAAAGAAGAAAAAATGGTTAATTCTTCTTTCTTTTTCTAAAATTTTATTTAATAACATATAATCTTTTTCAATTTAAAAGGAAAAAGGTATTATCAGATCTCTGCCTATTTAACTTTAGAGAGAACTTACTTTGGTCTATTGTAGACATGTAATCAGTGTAGCACTTTTGTTCATTGTACAAATACTTAGGAGTTCTTGCTGATTTTTAATCTTTTCTAGGAAGTATCAATAAGTGTTAACATCTCATATTAATTTTATTGTAATATTCAGAATATTTAGTCATGAAGAATAAGACCTTGCCTCAAACCAATTAGTGACCTCTTCAATAAAACAATATGTTATTGGACCTCTGCATATCCTGAGGTTTATTGCTTCATTTTTTGAGTTTTAAGAGGAGACTTTATCATTACACTGGTCATTTTTTTACAAGTGACATTACAATTACACAGGTAGTGAACTTGGGTCAGAAACATTACACATAATTTGCTCTGTAAGCAAATTAATTAACTGAAATCTAACTTTGGTATTATACTTCTTTTAAGAGAAATTTCCTTACAAAGAAAATGTAACAAAAATTCAGAAGTTATGATTTCCCATGTTCGTTTGTTTTGGTGATTCTAAAAACTACACTTTTCTCTTAGAAGACACATTATTTTTCCATAAGGTCTTACCATTACCACTTTTACCTATAGCATGTGAATAAGGCCTATTATTGAGTTGCATGCTCGATTCCAGATGTCTTCACGTAAACCATGTTTGGAAAAACTATATTTGTATGTGTCGGAAGCAGTGTCATCAGTGGGTCAGCTTTGAACTTTTTTACAAAATAGCACACAGATTTTTCTAGACAGGTATAGAAAAATGAGAAGTCTTGGCTAGATGAAGCCATCCCTTGGGACTGGATATCTCCAGTAGAAACTGGACTCTGATGTAGAAAAGTGATATCAAATATTTTCCAAGTTTTTTTCTGAATATTAATCTATCATTCTTTTTTTGAGAAGTGAACTTGGAAACTGATTTATAGAGATAATTGAGACCATTTGCCATGAAATTCCTCATGCATCCCATCTTTAACTATAAACATAGCTCTGCCCTGTTATTTACGTGTTCCTCCTCTCCTCTACGCTAAGATGGATGTGTTCTTCCTAAAGTGAATTCCTCTACTTAGTTTCTGAATCTCATCTCAATTTAAAAATTTTTAAGCTCTCTAGTTCCTCCTGACTGTACAACTTTATTAAAAGTGAATACGTGAGGGTCATCATTGGCTGCCAAACAAAATTTAATGGCTTCTTAAGGGTTCTTATTTGTTTTGAATTCCACAAATTTGATCCCGCTGACTACTCACATCTTCTTGAAACTCTGTATCCCATTAACTCCAGTGACACTACAGTTTTGCCTTCTGTTAACTCTTTGTCCACTACTCCTCTTTTATTTCAGTTGAATTGAACAATCACTTAATATGGCATAAGAATTAGACAAAAATCTAAATCCAATCAGGCAGCCAGTTCTGTTTTTAACTCAAAATGTATCTCAATTCCATTTTTCTTTTCCATTCCCATTGCTTCCGTTCTAGCTGACTTCTTTCCTTGGCTCACTATAGTTGTCTTCACCAGTTTCTCTTCCCGCAGGCTCTTCTTCCTCCATTTCCTCTTTGTTCTATTTCACGGTGCTCTTCCTAAAGGATTGTCTTTAACCAAGTTATTATGCTGCTTTACCCATTTATTATACTGCTTTACCAGGTTATCATACTGCTGAGGAACCTTCAGTGGCTCCTTGTTGTTTGCCTCAAGTCCAGCTCTTTATTCTGGCTTTTTTAGTTTCAAAAATTGGGCCCCAACCTCTCACTATTTTCTATTCTCAAGAAACATTTGTCCATTTTTTCTGGAAATTAAATCTCCTGGTGTCCTGTGTTCTGTGCACTCTATGTTCATTATTTCTTCCAGGCTTTTTCTTATTTTGTCTCTTTTCTGTGTCCTCATTACTTTTTCTCAGCTGTCTCAGTCTTAACTTTTTCATTAAGTTTTTTAAACTAATTTGGCCCTACCAATCTCTCTTTCTCTAGCTTACTTCTCTTCAGTATCACTTAGTTTAGTTCTTGATTTTCTCTAATAGTTTATTATTTTCCATATTTTTCCTATCCCTCTAATAACTTGTAAGTATTTTGGGGTCAGAGAGATGAAATCATATTTTTGATAAGTGTCAGGTCATAGATATTCCACAAATATTTGCCCATTGAGTGAAAATAAGACACAGAGGTTATTTAAATATTTAAATCTTAGTTTTCAATAAGAAATTGAAACCAATTTCTGAGTAAAAACAGTTTAAAAACTTAAAATTTTATCAAATCAACTTTTGTAGTTCTGAAAATTTCACATCAGCAGGGGGCAGTCAAACCAAAGTTCATTTTGCTATCATGAGGAAAATTAAAATTTATCTCTGTGAGACTTATTCTATTATTACTTGGGATACCGGCTGTACTTTATAGTCTATTTGTAAATAAAGTTTAAAACTCTTCAGTAGTAGGTTTGTAGAATTAATTTTTTTTTTTTACTTATGGAAGGTAAATACTTCTTTGTTTTGGGGGGTATTTTAGTGAAAAAAATGGAAAAATAATTTTTAGAACGTGAAATGGTTTATTTGGTGTTTTTGATGGGTGGCCCCTTTACATAGAAATTTGTCTTTTCTGCCTCCAAATCAGTATTTCGATTAAATTAATTTATTATTAGGTTGTTTTTCATTCAATAAAATATTAACTTTTATAGAATACTTTTATTTTCCCCTGTGAACTTGGGAAAAATGAGTTTTTATTAGAGACTGTAGCGTAACGCTTACTAAAACACAGTGTGGCAAATTCTTAGTTTAATTGAGTTTTTTTCCCTGAACCTTTGGTCTGGCCGACTGCAAACAACTAGTGGTTTGTGTTTAGAGATGTGCTCATTTTCATCTCCTTCTCTTGGAGGTTAACCTAGTACTTATTAAGGGAGAAACACAGTTTATACTAAATAGTGTTTAACATATACCAATGGTATTACTGTATTTCCTGTTTTGTGTTCACAATAAGAAGATTCTGAAAAACTGCCTTTGTATAAATACTTCACTGACATTCCAGACAAGTATAATCTTGTCTGCTGGTAGGCAGGAAAGAGTGATGTCCTGGAATGCTGTTAGAGAAGGAAATCTCTTTGTGTTCCACAAGTGATACCCCTAAACCTTTTAAGAATATAATTTAGAAATGACAACACTGTATTTGTTTTTCCTTCCGTTTATTAACTTTGTATGCTTTTAGTTCAGAAATGCATTTAGTTGGAAAAAAAAAACCCGTTGTGTCTAAGAAACAAGCATCTTCCTGGTAGTTTGCTGGAAATTGTTGGTAGAAGCATCAGAGGGTAAACATAAAAAAAGCTTTAGTAAATAATTATTACATTTTTTCCTCTTCGCTTCAAACATTTTTTTGATACTTGAATAAGGCTTTTGATAATTCTCTGCAGGCATAAAAGATGCAGGGTTTCCTACTCCTTTCCAAATTTCCAGTAAATAAATAATTTGGAGATTGTTTTTAAAATACAGTGGACATCCATGTTTTGTTCCTTATCTTAATGAGAAGGTGTTTAGTGTTTTACCATTAAGTATGATGGTAGCTTAGATATTTTTGTAGATGCCTTTTAACAAGTTGAGAAAGTTCCTTTTTTTTTTTTTTTTTTTTTTTTTTGCTGTATGCGGGCCTCTCATTGTTGCGGCCTCTCCCATTGCAGAGCACAGGCTCCGGATGCGCAGGCTCAGCAGCCATGGCTCATGGGCCCAGCCGCTCCGCGGCATGTGGGATCCTCTCGGACCAGGGCACGAACGCATATCCCCTGCATCGGCAGGCGGACTCCCAACCACTGCGCCACCAGGGAAGCCTGAGAAAGTTCCTTTCTATTCCTAGTTTGATCAGAGTTTTAAATCATGAATGGATTTTGAACTTTGTCAGATACTTTTCCTACATCTGTCAATATGATCATGGGATTTTTCTTTTTTAGACTGTTAAAATCTTAGATTACATTGACTTTGAAATGTTAAACCAGCCTTGCATTCCCAGAATAAACCCAGTAAGTCATGTTGTATTACTCTTTTTATATATTACTGCATTCAGTATGCTAATATTTTGTTAAGGATTTTTCTGTCAGTGCTCATGATGGTTATTTGTGTATAATTGTTTTACATTTTCTTTGGTTTAGTATCAGAATAATACTCTGTTAATAAAATGAGATGGGAAGTATTTCCTTTCTTCTAGTTACTGGAAGATATTATTTAGAATCAATATTTCTTCCTTATATATTTGGTAGAATTCTCCACTCATACCATCTGAGTCTGGAGTTTTCTTTCTTGCAGTTTGTTTTTGTTTTACTAGGAATTCAGTACCTTTAATAGATAATAGACAATTTTGGTTACCTATCTTCCTGGAAAAGTTTTGTAAGTTTGCGTCTTTCAGGGAATTTTGTTCATTTCATCTAGGTTGTCAAATTTATACCTTTAGAATTCACTGTTTTTTCTTATCCTTTAGTGTCTGTAAGGGTCTGAGTAAGATTTCCTCTTTCCTTTCTGATGTTGGCAATTTGTGTCTTCTTTCTCTTTTCACTTTTCCATTTTAGTAGCAGTTTATCAATTTTGTTGATCTTTTCAAAGACCCAGGTTGTGGTTTCATTTATTTTTCTCTATTGCTTTTTGGTTTTCAATTTAACAGATCTCTGTTCTTGTCCTCCCTCCATTCCTCCCTCCCTCCCTTCCTTCCTTTCTCTTTCTGTCCTTCTTTCTTCTTCCTTTGGGTATTTTTTGCTCTTCTTATTCTTGTTTCATATGGTGGAAACTTAGGTTATTGATTTAAAACCTTTCTTCAGATACTATAGATTCCCTTCAAAGCACTGCTTTAGCTGCATTTCACAATTTTTTTGATACGTTTTATTTTTATTTGCATTCAACTCAAAATTTTCTAATTTCTCCCCTAAGACTTCCAATTTTATTATAGATTATTTAGAAGTATGTTGCTTGATTTCCAAATATTTGGGAATTTTACAGATATCTTATTGTTTTTAACTACTAGTTAATTGTTATGGTCAGAGACATGCTTTGTATGATTTCAGCTCTTTTAAATTTGATAGATTTGTTTCATGATCCAGGATGCCATCCTATCTTATTGAATGTTCCATTTGATTTTTAAAAGAATGTAGTTTGCTGTTGTTGGGGCATCTTTTTCCATTCTTTTACTTTTAATATATCTATTTTTAAATTTCATTTCAGTTTCATATAGGTGACGTTTAGTTAGGTCTCAGGGGTTTTGTTTGTTTGTTTGTTTTTTTGCGGTATGCAGGCCTCTCACTGTTGTGGCCTCTCCCATTGCGGAGCACAGGCTTCAGACACACAGGTTCAGTGGCCATGGCTCACGGGCCCAGCCGCTCGGCGGCATGTGGGATCTTCCCGGACTGGGGCACGAACCCGTGTCCCCTGCATCGGCAGGCGGACTCTCAACCACTGCGCCACCAGGGAAGCCCAGGTCACAGGTTTTTTAACTGGTGTGTTTATACCATTTACATTTAGTATAATTGTCAGTATGTTTGGGTTTAGTTCTGTGATTTAATTGCTTTTCTGTTTTTTATTTTTTCATTCCTCTATTTTCTTCTTTCTGCCTCCTTTTGAATTATTGGAATATTTTTCAGTACTCCATTTTACTTCATATTTTGCCTTTATTATTGTATTTCTTTGTATGCTTTTTAAAATTAGTTGTCCTACTTATTTCAATATTCACACTTCACTTTTCAGACTGTACTTAGAGTTAATATATTATAAGTTAAAGTGAAGTGTAGAAACCTTACAACCATCTAGGTCAAGATGGGTATTCAGTGGGTATTCAATTCAAGATGGGTATTCAGTGGGTATTCAGTGACAGCTAGGTGTGTGCCTCAGAAGGCATCCTTAAGTTAGTTGCTCTTTAGCCTCTTCTTCTTCACTTAATCTTTTCTGTACTACCTTTAATCATTTGTTTTGTTCTGTACTACTTTCAGCCTTGTAGTGTTACAAGTATGTGGAAAATAACTTTATTCATGCCTATTTTCTTGGAGTTTTTTTTTTAATTCAATATGAGATTATTGATATAGATGAGAAAACTGAGATGCAAAGAGATTTAATTGCCTAAGGTCATGCAACTAGTAAGTGACAGAGATGGGAATTTTACTCTGGCACACTTGCTTCAGGGTAGGCACATTTGACTGTAATGCTATTGACTGTATTTTACTTCAGACAATAGTAGTGCTTATGACAAATCTCTTACTCTTTTAAGCGTGTGGTTTTTAAGTCTACTTATTATCATATCTTTGGGGGTTCCAATTTAGTTTTTTTTAAATAAATTTATTTATTTTGTTTATTTTATTTTTGGCTGCCGTTGGGTCTTCATTGCTGCATGTGGGTTTTCTCTAGTTGCGACAAGCGGGGGCTGCTCTTCATTGTGGTGCGTGGGCTTCTCGTTGCAGTAGCTTCTCTTGTTGCGGAGCACAGGCTCCAGCACGTGGGCTTCTGTAGTTGTGGCATGCAGGCTCAATAGTTGTGGCACACGGGCTTAATTGCTCCGTGGCATGTGGAATCTTCCTGGACCAGGGCTCGAACCCATGTCCCTTACATTGGCAGGTGGAGTCTTAACCACTGAGCCACCAGGGAAGCACCTAATTTAGTTTTTAAAATGTGACTTTTTTTCCATCTTCTTAAGTACTTCTTAAATAGCTCGTTAAAAATTTATTCCAGCAATCTTTTTTTTTTTTTTTTTTTTTTTTTTTTGCATTACGTGGGCCTCTCACTGTTGTGGCCTCTCCCATTGCGGAGCACAGGCTCTGGACACGCAGGCTCAGCAGCTATGGCTCATGGGCCTAGCTGCTCCACGGCATGTGGGATCTTCCCGGACCGGGGCACGAACCCGTGTCCCCTGCATCGGCAGGCAAACTTTCAACCACTGCGCCACCAGGGAAGCCCTAGTCCATCAGTCTTTAACTTTTTTGAGTAACGGAACTAGTTTTTGTCATCAGAACATTTTGTGGATTCCCACATAATTGCAGTTAAATTTTCTCAATGTAATTGAAAAAATATTTTCTGGAAAAAAATTACTGAAAACTGTGTAACACCTTTAAATGATTTTCTGTTTTTGTAATTGCAACACAATATACATATATTTGAAAAAACAATAGCATATATATGTGCATGTCATTTATTCATGTTTTGGATAATGCTTGGTATTAATGTAGGGCCTTCAAGCACAAGAGTGCAACCCACTGACTGGGAGTCATACTTTAGACTATTAATGAATAATAATAACAAAAGTAAAATTTACGTTTTTTTCTAGGATGCTAGAGTTGAATAGATTCAAATTCAGGGGGAAAATATTTACATATATAGATCAAAGAAGTCTAATTTTTATCAAACTCAAACCTTACCATTAAAATGGAAGTACTCTTCACATTATCCACCTAAAAGGTTCCCATTACCTGTGAGGTGTTAACAAGTATAATTATGGAATTTTTAATAGCTATCTTTTTCATCTTTGATTATAGTATAGTCTTCTCAAATAGAAACAGAAACAGATTTTTCAAATATTAAGACAACCAAAAACATGATGTCTGTGAAGCACAGATTATTTCTAGGAAAACAGAGCTGAAAGATCAAAAAATGCTTTGAGTTTGGCTGCTTTCTTTTTCTTCTTTAATAATCAGTGTCTTGTTCCTAAAGAATTAGTACTCAGAGTCATTCAAAAAGATTCATTGAAACCAGCATTGAGGGCTTCCCTGGTGGTGCAGTGGTTGAGAGTCCACCTGCTGATGCAGGGGACATGGGTTCATGCCCCGGTCCGGGAAGATCCCACATGCCGCAGAGCGGCTGGGCCCGTGAGCCATGGCCGCTGAGCCTGCGCGTCCGGAGCCTGTGCTCCGCGACGGGAGAGGCCACAACAGTGAGAGGCCCGCATACGGCAAAAAAAAAGAAAGCCCAGCAATGAAATTGTTCTGAACAGACTTCTTTTAAGCAACCTCTATTTTGTTTTTTTGTTTTTTAGCCTTGGACACCATAGTCTTTTTTCGTTCTTCTGAAATCAGATGAGTTTTAAAGATTTGAGAAAGTGAACTCTGGTATTGAAGGTTAAAATCTGATCCATTCAACAGAATTTTGATTCAGAAAACCTAGAAGTAAAAGTATAAACTCTAGTTTTACAAATATAGTAATAAAGAATATACTTTAGTGGTAATTTAATCTCCATATTAGAGGATTAAGGTACTCAATGAATTTCAAAGTATCAGATTGATAAAGCAACACCTGGATTAATGTACTTTATTTAAAACCGTTATGAAGGAATGACTAGTCATATGAAGTGAACTTTTATCTTTCATATAAGTAAAAATGTATGTTGTATTTTATGTCCTGTAAAAGTTAACACATTATTACACTACTTGTAGAGCATAAATAGCAACTTGGGAACAACTTACTTTGTGAATGGTTACTAGTTTTCTAAATCATTTAGTTTATACATTCTGTTAAATTTTTAAGCTTATTATCAATATTTAGTATGAACTTTTTCCCGTTTTCACATTGAAATCCATTGCTTTTCAATCATGGCAGAGAAATAGGTTTCCAGAATAAAACAAACAGTTTAAAATACTATGCCCACAAAGAGATGAATAGACGTCCCGTAGGGATAGGGCTAAAGTTGGAGAACTCACATTCTCCCTTCTTTTCAAGACACACAAAGTGTAAAACAAGATAATTTGTCCTGTTCATTGCCATCAAGATTTGCACGTCAAAATAATAGCCCCATTCTGTCTGCTCTGTGTTGAGTACTCTCCAGAATACTGTGGTAAATCACAGGTGGCTTGTTCAGGTGTTCAGAGAGCCCTCAGGAATGGGCAAATAATCAACTGACAGGTCATTGCTGAATCAAGGAATTTGCCCTTTTCTTTGGCATATCATAGCTCATGAAGGCTAACATTTTGGTAACTGTTTCAGGAAAAGAAATACTGTACTATATTTCCTTTCTTCCCTTCAGTCTCTGTGATACAAAGCAAACAAACTTGTTTACAGAACATCCAGCATTTGATTGAGTAAGTGACAGGTAGGAAATTAAGCTGTTAATACAGAAGGATGATTAAGTGAGGAAATCCGTCTTTTGTCAACCACTCATATTTTTATTAGTTTTAAAATAGAATCTGCCTTCAGTTTCAGTGGGAGTGTTAGATGTACATGGTTTAATGGATTTTGTACTTGAAATTCTGGCTTTCCTCTTTTACTTACAATCTAACATTACAATAGAAAATAATTGAAATAGTCTTGTAAATGATAGATATAGGATGATGGTTTAGGCTTATTTATTGAGTCAGAGCTCCACACCTGTTCTGTGTCATAACAACTTCATCAGGATGAGTTTTGTTTTGTTTTGTTTTGTTTTTTTTAAGCCATCCTTTCTTGTGATGCCAGAGACATTATAAATCTCTAAATTGAAAAATGCTGAATTAAATTTGGTTCTTATTTAAATCTATTTAAAATTAACCCTTTGGATACTTTCTGATTTTTAAAGTGGATTGCTGATTATCACATTGCTCTGTATGTATTTCTTTTTTTTTTTTTTTTTTGCGGTACGCGGGCCTCTCACTGTTGTGGCCTCTCCCATTGCGGAGCACAGGCTCCGGACGCGCAGGCTCAGCAGCCATGGTTCACGGGCCCAGCCGCTCCGCGGCATGTGGGATCTTCCCGGACCGGGGCACGAACCCGTGTCTCCTGCATCAGCAGGCGGACTCTCAACCACTGCGCCACCAGGGAAGCCCTCTTTTTTTTCTAATAAATCTTGATAAGGTATTAATCTTGATGTTTATCATATCGCAATATGAAGAATAATCCTAACATTACATACAACATTCTTCCCCTAAATGAAGTTTACTGAAAACAATCGTAAATTTTTACATTTAAGATCATCAAAGTAGACACATATAGGATGACCAAGATTTTATTTGTTTGGTGGTAAATGGAAATTTGAGCTCACATGTAATATAAGTCAGCATTGTCATAAACCTACTAAAAAATGCTCATGTCATTTTAGGCTTCATTAATTATAGTATCCAGATCACATATACTAATACTTTTGTGGTACTCTGTCCTGGTCAGATCACATCTAGAACATAATACACAGTTTTGGGATCTCATGGTTTGTGAATAATTTTAGACATAACAGGTATGGATCAGAACATGATTTTACCTTGGAAAATAGAAAAATACAAGGCAGTTATTGCCTTCAGATAGTTAAAAGTTTATCCTATAGAAAAGACAGAATTAAAAGGTTCTGGCAAAACAAATAGAACAATTTCTCAATGAACTAGAATTGTTCACTTATTATTATCATCCTGTAATTGCAGGTGTTTTAAAAAAGGGGTTGATTATGCTAAACGTCTGCTATGTTGATTGGAAGTTGGAAAAGATCATTTTTGATCTCTTTTCAATTTTGATTGAAGTTGATTAGGAAGTTGGAAAAGATAATTTCTGATCTCTTCAATTTTTTTTTTTTTTTTTTTTTTTTTGTGGTACGGGGGCCTCTCACTGTTGTGGCCTCTCCCGTTGCGGAGCACAGGCTCCGGGCGCGCGGGCCCAGCGGCCATGGCTCACGGGCCCAGCCGCTCCGCGTCACGAACCCGTGTCCCCTGCATCGGCAGGCGGACTCTCAACCACTGTGCCACCAGGGAAGCCCTGATCTCTTCAATTTTGAATTGAATTTGCAAGTATAATACGATTTTATTATTCAATCACTTAGCATATATGTGAATATTTACAAATTTGGGGTTTGAATTTTGAGACTAATCATTGAAAATTACCTTTGGCCTTATGAACGTTCCATGTATTTTTGCCTTCTATATTTTTTCTTCTTTAAGGATGATTCCAAATATGTATCAAAAAGAAAAAGAAAACAAACATCAAAATTTGGCCCAGGTCATATAAATCCAGTCTGAGGCTAGAGATAGGAATAAGAATGAACAATACAGGTCCTCTGTTTAACATGTGAATCCCACTTTTCCCATCATATGTGAAAGTTGAATATTAAGAACTTAATAGCACAGTCTAATAACTTGCTACTTTCTTTGAAGCAAACATGGTCCCTCCTCGAAAGGGGGGAAATGTACTTGAAGATCATTCCTTGGCAGTATTGCCCTTCGAACTCTAGGTTGACTATTTGAATAGACAGGCTTTCTGGCTCATCTCATCATCCAAAACTTATTGACATTCTTCTCCTTTCTTTAATGTTGTAAATATTTGGGAGAGTGGTTAGTGAATATAGGTTGTATGTTTGTGCAGAATTCAGCAAGAGAGGTTGGGTGTTTTGCATTAAGTATCTATATTACTATAAAGTTTAATTGCTTTTAGATACTAGTTAGCACTGAGTAGTACACAGAAAGTACCTGTTACATAGAGTTACTCATTTGTGGAAAGTAAGAGTGAAAGAATATATGCGTGCATCCTTGAAAGTTACAAGGGCAGTCATCATGTTTTATCCATGGCCTAGCCTCAGGATGTTTTTTGGCACTCTCAAGTCCTGATTAACATTTGTCATGTAAATAAATATATTCAATTTAGATAGCAGTAGATAGATGTTAGCATTTAGACAAAGCAGATATATTGTCATTTTTAAAATTATATATGTAATTTATTTCATCATTAAATTATGAATTTTCTAGGGAATCTATACATATGTTGATTTCATATCAATCTAAAACAATGTATTGTATAGATATATTAACTTTGGTAGTCTGCCATAAACTTCACTCCATTCTTGTGGCCATTGATATAGGAGAATGGTAGTTCTTTTTTTTTGGCTGCGTTGGGTCTTCGTTGCTGCGTGTAGGCTTTCTCTAGTTGCGGTGAGCGGGGGCTACTCTTCGTTGCAGTGTGCGGGCTTCTCATTGCGGTGGCTTCTCTTTTTGAGGAGCACGGGCTCTGGGTACACGGGCTCAGTAGTTGTGTCTCACGGACTCTAGAGCACAGGCTCAGTAGTTGTGGCTCACGGGCTTCATTGTTCCGTGGCATGTGGGATCTTCCGAGACCAGGGATCGAACCCATGTTCCCTGCATTGGCAGGCGGATTCTTAACCACTGCGCCACTAGGGAAGTCCTGGAGAATGGTAGTTCTTTTAGATGCCCTATCACTATTAATCTCTGAAAAAGCAAGAGCAGTTACGAAAAGTACTTCTTACATAATACAGGATAGAATAGCTTCTTTTTCTTTGTTTTCCCCTTAAAATAATCTATAGTTATAAATGGGTCTTAAATAATTTGAAACTGGATTTGAATTCTATTTTGGCCTTTACTGTGTGATATGAGGCACTGTTTGCTTATCTGTAAAATGGGGATGCTACCTCTTTTTTAGAAATGTTGGTGAATTGTGTGGGGTAACTCATATGAACCATTTAGCTTTGAGCCTGTTACAAAGTGATCCCTTGAGAAACAATAACTATCATTACAATTTCGCCAGGAAAAAAAAAAAGATTAAAATGTCATGGATAAATACCTGACTTTAGCACTTAAAATTTTAAGTTGTTACACCTTCAATTGTTTTATTTTTCCTTTTAAATTCTAATGTTGAAATTTTTTCTCCCATTATACAGACTGTATCGGCAATTTGTCGTTGGTCATCACTATAAATGAATTGCTTGTTAACTCTAAGTATTCCTTTGGGAAACCTGGTGATATCTCCTTTTTCTCTCACAGTGTGATGGTTAATGCATGTGATATCTATGCCCCTTCCTCTATATTTTTCTGCACAAAGGTTTCTGAGATCTCAAGGAATCTGGAATGGTAAGGTCCTCATCCATTGTCAGGTATCCAGCTTCTTAGGAGCCTTTCCAGCCTTTTGGCTAATACCTAAATAGAATCTTCTGATTTCCTCAACTTGGTGACTAACCTTTTTGTATTTTTAAACTGGCCTGGGTTGATATGAGTCTATTTGGAGAAGGGTAGTCTGGAAAGTGTTAAGCCAGAAACAGGAAGATTAAAGATTGAATCACCCTGTCATTCATTGTATACATAATACCTTATTTTCTCCAAGGTTCTTGTTTAGCCTATATGATTTGCCTTATATACATGTGCACACACACACATTTTCTAATATAGTCTATAACATATACCGAATAAACTACACCATCTGTATCTTTCTGTCTATTCTAATCTTGGTCATCATCTGCATAGCACTTCTAATAGAATTGCATAAAACTTATGAGCTCAAAATAAATACAAATTTAAGCTTTTCATCTTTATTCTAGGAACATTCCCCATTTCCAAAATATTTATATTATCATAATTCTACTATGAAATCATAAAACAAAAATTGTACCATCCCTTCAAATCAGAACTTTATTCAGTTTATGACCCTGCTTGGAATAAGAACAGAAGTTTAAAGAAGGTATGATTTAAGTATTACTAGGGGAAAGTAAGGAGAAAAATGTTATGTTAATAAATTTGCATTGTATGCACATTGTCAGCCTCCCAATCTGTAGAAACATGAAGAATAGAATTTATGTTTTGCATTTTTCAGAAAGTGAGAGACCAGTAGGATTTTAACAGTTTCATAAATGGAGCAGAAAAGAAGAAAACTGTTGAACCTAAAGCCTGACTTCATCCAGAAATAAATATAAATTTTTCTTTTTCTGTCTTTAACCTGAAAGTATGCTCAGAAAGTCAGGCCTCACCAGAAACATTACTGATGCTTTGTAGGGGCAGTATTTTTTTCAGCTTATGTCCTTTAGTTCAGTCTTTCTGTCTAATACTGGGAAATATTCCCACCAATATTGGATGAATGAATTTATGTGAAAATTTATGCCTGGGGAAAAAGCAAGCCTAGAGGCTTTTGATATAGTACTAGGTGGTTTGATATAGTAAATGTTACAGTTCAGAGAACAGAGAGATTACGGAAAGTCAGAATAGTTAGGAAAAGATAAACACACATTACTTATTTGTAATTAAAAAATTCATTTTCTATGTGGCAGGCTAAGTAGTTTGCATATACTATCTCATTTCAATCTGCATAATAATGCAGTTAAGGTAGATATTTTTCATACTGTTTTGTAGGTAAAGAAACAGTCTCACAGAGGTTAAGAAACTTGGTCTGTGATCTAACAGCTAATAAATGACTCTGTAATGAATGTTACTTTTGTTCATTTGGATATTCTTCCCAGAAATCAGTGACTTTTCATGGCCTTTAAAGAATCTGAACTAGTTAACACGGTTGCTACAGACCTTGGGAGTTTCTGGGAATGGATTTAAAGGCACTGAGAAAATCTGATGATGGCTATTGAGTGGAAAGTTATGTAATCCACCTAATTCTCTCTGCTAAAAATAAAGTCAGTTGCAATATATTCTTTTATCATTGACCTGAAAAATTTCTGAGTGTGTAATCCTATGGTGAGTGATAATGCGTCATCCAAGCTTGCTTTACTTTTGGCAGGTACCAGTTGAATCTAAGAAGTACCTGCTTCTTGTATACAAGGTTTTAATTTGCTTAAGAGACAAAAATATGTATTTGCAGCTTGAGGGATCTTTCATGAAGGGGGGTTGTTCGGTAATACCTCTCTTTCAAGCATGCCATGGTATCTTATTAACAGTGACATTTATGAGTTGAAGTAGAAATCAAAATCATTTCAAAATAGACACTGTTCACTACAACATTATTGGCATCTGTTTTTAGCATACCAATAATTATTATTAGGGAGCTCTTTTTTGTATGGCAATTTAACTTTTTTTTATTGATTGGTTGTATCTAAGCTGCTACAGCTTGATATGTGATGGTTAAGAACATGGACTCAGGCCATGGGTTTGAATCCCAGTTACATCTCCTACCATATGTATGACCTTTGGCAAATTAGTGAATCTGTGTGACTGTTTTTTCACCTGTAAAATGGAAATTACAGTAGTACCTATTACAGAGGGTTGTTCTGAGGATTAAATGAATAATAAGTTTGAAATAACTTAAAACAATACCTAATAAATATTGTTTGTTAGCCTACTTTTTTTTTTTTTTTTTTTTTGCGGTACGCGGGCCTCTCACTGTTGTGGCCTCTCCCCTTGCGGAGCACAGGCTCCGGACGCGCAGGCCCAGCGGCCATGGCTCACGGGCCCAGCCGCTCTGCGGCATGTGGGATCCTCCCAGACCGGGGCGCGAACCCGGTTCCCCTGCATCGGCAGGCGGACGCGCAACCACTGCGCCACCAGGGAAGCCCCCTGTTAGCCTACTTTTTTAAAGTTTGCCTCAGTTTATACCCATGAAAAATTCTCTATGGATATTTTGTTCACTGTGTATTAAAATACATTATTAAATGTGGTTGATTTATATGTAATAGATCATCTATATATGCTCATTATAAGGTATCATTTGTATATTAATCTGGTAGGCTAGTACAAATGTATTCTTTCTGAAAATTATTTGTGCTTTTGGAAATGTGAGATCCTTCCCAATATTTATGTATAGTGAATTTCCAAAAAGAAAATGAACATTAGATTTACGAGATACATGGGAAGGTTCTATTCCCAGACAGTTAATAATTATTATTAAATTCCTAATTATATTTTTCCCAATAGTAATAATTATTATTAAATTCCAATTATACTTTGCCTTTAATAATTATTAAATTCCTAATTATAGTTTGCCTTATAATTATTAAATTCCTAATTATACTTTGCCTAATTATATTATTAAATTCCTAATTATACTTAAATTCCTAATTATACTTTGCCTATACTTTTAAATATATTTAAAATATTCCTAAAACTATTTTAACATTTTGTTTGTTTTCTGGGGGTTTTGTTTGTTTTTTTACCTACTAAAAATATTTGTTTAGATCCTTAGTGTGTATAATGTTAAGTGCTGGGAATACAAGAATGAATAAATAGATGAAATCTCTTCGCATGAGGCATACAGTTTGGTGGTGGTTACAGACAAGTAAACAGGGAACTACAGTAAAGTATGCTAAATTCTGTGATGGCAGAAGTGCAGAAAACTCCAAGGGGAATGGAGTAGGACAAAGAGAACACTAAAACTAGATTTAGGAAAAAAGAAAAGTTTCTTAGAATGAACCTGGTAAGGGGGCTAGAAGTAATGGAGTAGAAGGGATGAGATGTTTCAGGAAGAGCATAACATTATGTGGAAAGGCCTAAAATGGAGAGAGCACATGATACATTTGTAGTTCAGTATGGCTTGGCCATGGCGGGGAAGATGAGAATGGCAGAAGTGATCATGCTGAAGAGACAATTTATGGTTTAACCGTAACAGTCTTTGAATGCCATGGCAAAGAATTTTTCTCTTATCCTGGGAGCAAGAGTAACCATTAAGGCTGCTAAGCAGCAGGTGGCATGATCAGATAGGTGTTTCAGAATTCTCTGATTATAATAAGAGGATGGACAGTGAGGGTCTGTTGGTAGAAGTGACTTTTCAGCAATCTAGGAGGAGAGTCAGTGGTCTGAATTAGGGAATTATGAAGATGGGGTGAAAGGAAGTAGTTGGTTTCAAGAGATCCTTAGGAGTGGAATGCACAGGACATCATGGTTGGTTAGACGATGGCCTTGATTTTACTTTGACAGGATCAGCGTTATGAGCATTCAGTCTGTACAGTTGAGTGGGGCCCTGTGCCCAGAAGGGACTCACTATTGGTTTAATGCTGTTGTTGCTGTCATTAAATTCTTAATGGTTTTTGAACAAGGAACCCCAGATTTTCCTTTTAAACTCAGCCTTGTAAATTATGTAGCCAGTCCTGACCGCCAGAACTGGTTGGATGGTGGTATGTTTCACAGGGAGAGGGAAAACAGGAATACATTTTGGGGGAAAGATCAAGAGCTCTGTATGGGATATATTGAGTTTAAGGTATTTAAAATATTTAATAGCCTTTGGATCCTTAGTTCAGCTGGCCAATGATACAGATTTAAGACTAAGCCATTGGAATGGATAGTAAGTATCTCCTAGCGTAAGTATATAGTAGCTGAAGAAAAGGTTGAAAGGAAGTAACCCAGGTGCACTCCAGTATTCAAGGGTGGGCAGAAGAAAAGGAGTCCGTAATGAGTGCAGAAGAAATTATATCTACGTAGGAGTTTGAATATTCAGAAGAAAGAAATTATGTAAACTTAGAGTTTGTAAGTTTATTGATGTCAGGAAGTTAAGAGAGTTCCTATCTAATTTATTTCCTCTGTGACATAGGAGGTTAGGTCAGCTGCTGAGAAAAAAGGAAAGTGGTCAGGTTAGGGATTTGAGGAGAATGGAGAAGCTTGAAATAACTTCTGAGAAAAAGAACTTTATGAGGAAATTGGAATGCCAGGCAAGGTTAAGGATCTATATGAGAATGGAGATAATTTTGTTGAGATTTTTCATTATCAGTGCTTAGCCATCAGTTGTAGTTGTGTGAAATGGAGATAGTCATATTGATTGGGACTCAGTTTTGCCACATGGAGGAAAGAGTGTTGAATGGATGATTAGGCAGCAATTCTTAAACTTTAATATGCATTTGAGTCACTTGTATGTCTGGGATGGAGTCTGAGATTTAGCAATTCTAATGTTTCTGGAAAAGACTGATGGTCCAAGTATTGTATATTTTAACAAGATCTCCCAGACAATTCGTATGCACATTAAAGTTTGAGAAGCACCTAGCTGGAGAATGATTAAAGCATACAATAAAATCTAAAGAAAAGGACTGATAGGGTGAAAATTGAGGGGTTATGCAACTGGTAGTCTCAATGAATGAAGACTATCTTTAATCATTTGGATAATCTCCGAATTCAGTGTAGGTATATTTTTGTCTTTTGTGACTGTTAATTTTTCCATTTTACCAGAGGCAAAATATTTTCAATGATTTTTTTGAACAAAGTAACACTTGTATATAATACATGTCAAGGTCCATATGCAGAAACCAGACCAATTATAAATTAGTAAGTAGAATCTTGACAGTGGGATGTTGTTATAAAAATCATGACTCCAATTTGTATGGAACTTTTAATAATCATTATCTTATTTAGCCTTTATAATCCTATGAGTTGGTAGAATTAGATAGTTTATGCTAATTCTACATGTAAAGTAGAGCTACCAGATTCATTAAACCCTCCCATGTCATTTTGCAAATACATTTTTTTAGTGATTTAGAAATTGAAGCTATGAATGCCTCTGTGTTTTCACAAATGAACACTTTGAATAACTTAATTTCATTTTAACTTTTATAAAGTGTTGCCTTGCAAATAGACTGCACTTCATATTTGTTTGTTTTTGTTGTTGTTGTTGTTGTTTTTTTTGCGGTGCGCGGGCCTCTCACTGCTGTGGCCTCTCCCGTTGCGGAGCGCAGGCTCCGGACGCGCAGGCCCAGCGGCCATGGCTCACGGGTCCAGCCGCTCCGCGCCATGCGGGATCTTCCCGGACCGGGGCACGAACCCGTGTTTCCTGCATCGGCAGGCGGACTCTCAACCACTGCGCCACCAGGGAAGCCCTGCGCTTCATATTTGGACGTGCACATAACGCCACATTTCATTCAGAGACATAGATGTTGGTGAATAGACTGGGGAGAATTAGCCCTTCATTTTGCCTAGAAGTTTTCAATATAAACTCTTTAAAAAAAAAAACAAAACTGCTGTATATGCATAATTGTGTGTACATATACCTTTGTTTATAGGGAAAAAAACCTGAAAAGATACATATGTTCAAATGTTAAAAGTGGTTATCTATGGAAGTGATGGTATGTATATATTTCCCTCAGTTTTCTAACTTTTCTGCAATGAACATGGATTTCTCTTTAAATTATTTTTAAAAGTGTAAATATATATAAACTTTACTGTCATAAAATTTTGATAATGTCTTAAATTAAGTCTCCTGAGCTAAATTCTTTACCATTCCTTAGCACCATAACTAGACATACATACTCGATCTCAATTCCACAGTGAGTCAAGACAAATTCAGCAGTCATTAGGTGATGAAGGTCTCATTAAGGTGAAGTAAATAATCTTTTCCTTCAATGCCAGTAGATAACCTATTTTATATAGACATATTTATTTTTCAGAGGGTACTTAGCTGACTGTAGCTTGCTATAATTATGCCCACTAATGATTAAAATCTCTGATAATTATTATGGTAAGGCTATAAGGACTTGAATCTCTGCAATAAAATCTTTTATCAACACAACTTAAAATGTATGGTAAGTTTATTCTGTGGTACTAAATAAACCAAGGATTATTTGAGAATTATAATGAATTCTACAATTCTTATATATGTTAGATATAAGAATATTAGAGCTAGTAAGAGTTAAAAATATTAATATAATAGTCATTAAAATTAAATTTTGTGAATATTCAGGTTTTTAGAATGTTTTTTACTCAATCTTCTGTTATCTTTTTTGTACCTAAATCAAACCACAAATAGTGGTTACTATTAATTTTAATAATAAATATGTTTAATCAAAGTACTTTGAAAATAAAAACTCTTATTATTCCTTAATGTTACTCTAATCTGTTCAGGTCAATAAAGTACATTTTATAAATGTGTACCTTCCCAGAAATTAAACTATGTCCTGTTTGCACCCCCCAGGAAGAGACTAGTTTACTCTTCTCATCAGTAAGGCCAGGCCAGTTGTCTTAATTAATTTGCCAAGACATACTATGAAATTAGTAAGTGCCAATTATCCCCTTTTTATAAAAGACTGAGGGACAGAAAGCATTAGGCAGTTTGCCAGTAGACAAGTAGTAAACTTCATGGAAGAGCTCGAGTATTCTCTAGGCCTGGGGAATTGACAACTTTTCTAGTTGCTCTAGGAATCATTGGCATCATTTTGTTTTTATTACCCTGTCATATATAGACATGACAGAAATTCTGGAAAGAGTACATCCTCATAACTTTCTTCTTTTTTCTTTTTTTTTTTTTTTTTTTTGCTGCATTGGGTCTTCGTTGCTGCGTGTGGGCTTTCTCTAGTTGCAGCAAGCGGGGGCTATGTTGTGGTGTGCGGGCTTCTCATTGTGGTGGCTTCTCTTGTTGCAGAGCATGGGCTCTAGGCACGCGGGCTCAGTAGTTGTGGCACACGAGCTCTAGACCGCAGGCTCAGTAGTTGTGGCGCATGGGCTTAGTTGCTCCGCAGCATGTGGGATCTTCCCGGACCAGGGCTCGAACCCGTGTCCCCTGCACTGGCAGGTGGATTCTTAAGCACTGCACCACTAGGAAAGTCCATCCTCATAACTTTTTAGCTCTATATATCCGTCGGTTTCATTTACTTTTTTTTTTTAATAACCAAAATAGTTTATATTATAACTTAAAATTCTTTCACATAAAAAATAGGAATCTTTAACTAATGCTTTCTACTCTCCTAGGAAAAGAACATTAAAAATGCTGGACATTAAGACATTAATTGCATTCCTTATATTTAATTTTCACATTTGCTACCTGTAATTTCACCAAGATCTATTTCACCTGGCCTTTATAAAGTATTTCACTTTGAAATGATTATATAATCATTCATTTACTTTTTAATATGCTTTCTAACAGATATTTTTCTGTCTTGCTCAGCAAAGTTCAATTTAAGGATAAACTATATAAATGATCTAATTCAATTTCAATTTCTTTACGTGCTTCGTGCTTCAAGAATATAGTCATGATAATTATGCTTTCCCTTTTGTTCTCTTATCATCTGAAGCCAGATTATAGTTTTATATACTAGGTTCTGCACTGGGTGCCAGATGCAAGGGAAGCCAGTAAATAACTTAATATCCGGAAAGATCCTAGCTTTGGTTGAAAAAGGAAGATGTCTTGTAAGTAGGACCGTTGTAAACAGTACAGTAATTGTAAATCTCCATAATTATAAAGGGGCATTTTCTCTTCTTTCTTTAACCTGTCTTAAGTATTAAATATGATTAAAAGAAGAAGTGTTTCTCTCAATAACAAGAAAAAAGTTACTTGTTTTTACAGTGAGTTTTGAGACAAAAGGAAAAACTCCACTGGGATAAAAATATGTCCACACAGGGCCTGCTATGTAAAATTTTCCAGACTCATAGGGACTTGAACCCTGTTTTTTAGTTATTTGATGAAATTGCTCATTCTAGTTTATGAATAGTTCTGAATGTTCTTGTGTTCTTTTTCATATAAAGTATTTAAAAATCTGTCAGTTTTGGTTTCTCCATTAGTACGCGAACTTGTGGAAAAGTGGGACTTGCTTACAAAATGCACTGAAAGCAAGTACTTCCCCAGCCTTGAATAATTCATTTTCTCCTCCTTCCAGTCTCTTCTGGAACGTATTATCTCTTGTGTCCACTGAACATTTAATATACATGGCTTTAAATTGCTATTTATCGTTTTGTTTATCCCTACATTGCAAGCTCCTGAAAGGCGGAGATTCACTCGTGATTTTCCCAGTGCCTGTATCTTACATAGAATTAGTTTTTAACAAATTATTCATAAATTATTTATTCTGACAGTTTCTTTTACCTGTTACACAATTGGAATAATTTTATCTAGCTCTACTGACAGCTTGTATATATATGCCAGCTCTTTTACTCAGTTGCCTAGTTGTTTAAGTGAAACTGAAGCTGGAGACAAGTCAAGGAAGAGGACCAATGCAGCGAAGACACAGGAGTCTTGAAGGTGGCTGCAATTTCTTCATTAAATCTTGTCAGTGACATAAAGAGTTCTTCACATAAAACTCATCAATGACAAATTGAGCAGTTGGTGATACTGCACATCTAATAATAGCAAATCATGCAATTTCAATTTGTTAACATGCTAAATAAGCACCTTACATTATTTCTTTCTTTTACAAGAGAGAGTCTGAAGCTTAGAGAGTTTACAAATTTCCATTGAGTAATATAGTTCGTAGTGGCTGGATTAATATTCCGTTTGAATCCAAAGCCAATGATTTTAACAACTTCCAGACAATTAATAGTAACAACAAAAAATGAGAAACATAATTCACAGTATACCTGAGTTCACTGAGACATACACTATCTCATCTCATTATTAGTCTTCCCAGCAATTCTCTGGCAAATACTTTCTTATTTTATGGATGAGGAAATTGATGCCCAATGAGAGATATCCATTTGGCATGTTGGTTTACATTTGTAGATAGATACAGAAATAGATAGATAAAGATATATCTTTCGGAGTGGCAATATAGTGACTGATGATTGAACTACTAAATTTTTAAGATTTAATTAGCAGTAATTTAATTTCAGATGCATTTTATACGGTATTTCTTAATCCTCAAATTTTTTTTTCCTTTTTGGAGGTTGCACATGGATTACTCGTAATGATTTATAGCAGTACTTTAGAGCAGTTTAGAAAGGTCCCAGCCTAGAAATGTCTGAAATATTTGTAAGGAGTAATGCAATTTTATTATCTAGAATCCTGCTAACATATATGATAAATGTTAGTAGAAAAAGATATATTTGCTGTCTTTTAAATTTTCATTTTGTAAAACAAAACATTCCTGTTAAGTTAGAAAATAACCAGGATTTCTGGTTTGGAGAAAACCATGTTTAAGTTAAGTAGCTTTATATGTTTTATATGTTAATTGTTCTAGCAGCATTCAGAAACTCAAGTGTTTATGAGTATGAGCTGCTGTTTAGATTCCCATGGCCCTTCACAGCCCCAGGTCCTAGAGACAAACAAACAAGACTTTACATAATAAAAATTGAAATATAAATTTAAAATATGACCTATAACATGAGGTATGAACTTGCTTAAACTGTGGTTGCTTCCTGCTATGAATTTTCAGAATGCCATTGCTAAATGTGGAAGTATTTCAGGGTCTAGTATGAAATAATTCCGGGGAGAATCAGTGCAGTGTCAAAAAGAAAAATGTAAAAGGAGAAAATTTACTCAATTTCAGAACCAGGAAATGTTAGACCTTAAAGAGACTTTAGAGATGATCTTAGCCTATCTCCCAACTAGGGAGGTGGAAACTGGCTTTATTATGAAGGAGAACGTCAAGAGCCATACTAGAGGGATCATAAGCTGAGGGAGAGTTTTCTAATTGAGCCCTTTTCTTTCCTTCATAGTGCCTTTATAATTGCTCACTCTGTTTTTTACTATAAGGCAAGAAAGTAGCAGTCTAGTGCCAGCTAGAGACAGGACAAGAGTATCAGGACAGGGCTTCCCTGGTGGCGCAGTGGTTGAGAGTCCGCCTGCCGATCAGCATTGAGAGGCCCGCGTACCGCAAAAAAAAAAAAAAAGAAAAAAAGAAAAATTGAATCCTAGCAATGAGTAATAGTCTCCCGTGTTTACAAGAATGCATTGGGGAGGAGGAGACTAATGAGATAATTCCATCGGTCTCATTAAGAAATGAATTTCCAATAAACTTTAACTTTTTATGCTTAATATTTTGTCTGCATTGGGGAGGAGGAGACTAATGAGATAATTCCACCGGTCTCCTTAAGAAATGAATTTCCAATAAACTTCAACTTTTTATGCTTAATATTTTGTCTGCATTGGGGAGGAGGAGACTAATGAGATAATTCCATCGGTCTCATTAAGAAATGAATTTCCAATAAACTTTAACTTTTTATGCTTAATATTTTGTCTAAGTCTATAATATATATAATGGTACATAAATAATTGCAATGCTAATTCAATCCAGAGGAAATTTAATAGCTAGAACCTTATATTCATGTGAATTTTTAAAAATTTAATGTATGTACATATTTTTATTTGTGAAAGTTATTACAAAATGAGTAATGAAGGAAGGAAACTCTCTTGGGGTAGTGGAATAGAAATACAAATTAGTTCCTTTTTAGCACTGCTAAGAGCTACATGTGCACACTGATTAAGACCAGAACTCTACATTTTTGGAGAACAGGAGGAGATGAAGAGAGAGAAAAATGCTTTTAAAATTACACAATGAAGCTTTTCCAAGGAGTGATGAAGAGTGCATGCTTACAAAATGATTTTAGAAGCAGATCAGCCAGAAAGGTGAAAGGATCAGAATGCTGATATGGCAGAAGGTAATGGAGTTAGTCCCTAGCCAGGTTGTAGCAACTTCCTTATTATATTTTAATATGTGCCATTAGCTGTATATCTTGATTCCTTCAACTTTCTGCCCAAACGAATGACTCTTATTTCTATAGTAACTAGAATAGAGTTGGCTGGTCTGCTGATACCATCACAGCCTTTACTAATCCATTGTATAGTCATAGAGTGGGATAGGAGGATGGTGGTGTTCCTTTGATTACCAAAAAAAAAAAAAAAAAAGGTACCAACCTTGGAAAAATTTGTGACATGTTAGAATTGAAGTCAGTATAGAACCCACACATGAGTGCATATGCCTGTAGCGCACTGTTCTTCTACACCTTACCCAGGTTGTAATAGAGGTCTTACTTATGCTTAGTAATTAGAAGAGTTTCATGCTTAGAAATGGGGAAATAGAGAATCAAGTGATGAAGGGGGATAGCAATAAAACTATGTAAGATGAATCTTTGCTGCAGATCTTGGCAAAATCCTAGGCTAAAGAATTAGAATCATCTAATTCAGAAGATGTACAAGGAGTCGATGGAGGGAAAAAGGAAAGAAACAAACACAGGAAGGATACTATGAAAGAAATTACTTGTGGGTTGCGGGGGAAAGGTCTGAGGGGAGGAACAGGAAATAAAATAAGTTGTCTGCCTAAATCAGTGATTATCAGTGGGGCTCCAAGGTGTGCCTCTGAAGAGTATGCATGTATTTACATCAAAGTATACAAATGCTCTGTCTTCTTCACGGGATTCTGATATGACCAAATGATCTTAAACAGTGCTTCCCCTGCCTACCTCACACATACAAAAATAAAGTAAAATAGATAACTACTTGATTTTGCATGTGGAAATATGCGTCCATGTCAATGATGTGGAAGTCTAAACAATGTTATTTTCATCATACAGCAAACATGTAAAAATTTTAGATTTCCTAAGCATTATTTTAGGTAAGAAATTGTGGGGTTTTTTGCTGCTTTAAAAAAAAAAACAACTTTTAGCTAGAATAATTTTCATACTACTCATTTAACTGAGTTAGAAGTAAAATATTAATGAAGAAATATAGCAGCCATTTAAAATATATAATCCCCAACATTTCTTAATGGGAAGTGGGTTCTGATAGCTGGAATGCTTTCTACTTTATGCTGTGGTGGGTGTGTATAGGCACGTTTGAAAGAGGAAACTAGGACTGGCCAAACTGCTCACTCCGGCAGGGGGATAACTGACATCTGACACATAAAATAATAAATAATGAGGAAACTCAGGTTATTTCTTTGATAGTAGTTATAATCGCTAACATTACTGAATACTTATGGTGTGTTGGGCACTATCTTAAAATTTTACACATGTTAAATTTTTTAATTGTCATAATAACCACGTGTCTTATAATCACAGAAATGTCCCAAATTTTCCTCTTATTTTCTTTCTTATTTATTTCTTTTATCATTCAGCTGTTGATTAGCTCTCCCCTTGTCTGAGTGGGCAGTTGAGCCCAGTCCTAGCTCCCTCTTTTAAGTGGAGGCTTGACTGACCTAGAGCATCCACAGTGGCTCACTCATATGTCTGGCTCACCTGGGGCATTCTCCTGGAGCACCTTGGAGCTCTTCCACATGGCCTCTCGACAGGCACGGTCTTGTAAAGACATGGCGGCTAGGTTTTAAGATGGAGGTTTCAAGCCCAGAAAAGCAAAAGCCACAGATCTCTGAAAGCCCCTCTCTGAAGTTATACCGTGTCACTTTACCCAATTCTCTTGCCCCACATTTTGGCCAGAGCATCTCACAGATTGAGTGGGAGGAGAATAGACTCAACCTCTTGATGGGAAGAATGGGAAAATATTTGCAACCATCTGTAATCCACCATAGATAATATGATAGCTTCCTATGTTGTTTTTATTGTTAAATTCTGTTTATGAGAGCTAACCACCTATTTTACTTCCCGTAACATAAACTATTTCAAAAGTGTCTTGCCTATGATAGTTTTCTTAAAGACTGTCTGATAGTTGGATAAGATTTTGGTCCTGGAGGATGGAAAGGAAGGGGACTGAGTGTCCTTGTGCACAGAGTTTCACTTATGCATGACTCTACTCAATCTCAGCCTTCAAATAAATCACTAAGCAGTATGAGGCCGAGAAAATTATCCCGGTGCTTCCCAGAGTGCAAAAGTTTCTATTTTGTGGGGAGACAGAGAGAGAGAGGATGGTATTGCTTATAAAATCATTTTATATATGTATATATATGTATATTTTTCATTTATATATCTGTTTCTGTTTAGTTTTATCATAGTAATACCTGCTCATATTTTTAAAAATCAAAAAGAACTACAAGGCTAAAAAGAAAACAGAAGTCTCCTGCACTTTCCTCCTCATTCTCAAATTTCTACTCCCCAAGACGAACTGCTTCCTATTGATTTAGTAACCCTCCCCGTTGCCTTATCAAATGTCATATTTATATTCTTATTTCTTGAAAAAAGAACCAAATGAAACTTCTAGATCTGAAAAATACAAAATCTGAAATGAAGCTTTCACTCAGTGGGATTAACAGCAGATGAGACACTGCGAAGAAAAATCAGTAAACGTATCAACTATTGGCAAATGAACCCATTCAAACTGAAGCCCAGAAAGAAAAAGGCAAAAATAAAATCACATGTGCACACGCACATGCACACACACACACACACACACACACACACACACACACATACACAAAAGAACAGAGCTTCGGTGACCTGATGGACATTATTAGGTGATCTAACACAGATGAATTCCTGGGGGTGGATTGGGAAGAGAATCAGAGAAAATAGGTTTAAAGAAATAATGGCCAAAATTTGTTCAGATTTGATAAAACTATCAACCCAACAGAAAAAAGTAGCTCCACGAATAAGCAGGATAAGCAGGCACAAAGCAATTCAAGCAAGATAAACACAAGAAGACCTCACTAGGGTATATGATAATGAAGTTGCTGAAAACCAGTGATAAAAAAGGAAGTCTTAAAAGCAAACCAAAAAGAGAAAAAAAGAAAAAACATGTTCAATACAAGAACACAGGTAGGAATTGTCAGAAACAGTGCAAGCCAGGCAACAGTGGAATGACATCTTTAAAATGCTGAAAGAAAGAAAAAAAAAAACCGTCAATATTACAAAGAGCAAAACCTATTCAACTTAAATAATGAAACATGTTCATACTGAAAGAATCCTTTCCATTTATAGAGTCACAGAAACCGATGCCGGAATGGACCTTTAAGTTTATTAGTCTATAGTAATAGGAGTAGGTAGGAGTAAGGAGGAGATTAGACTGACTACCCCCGGAAATACACACACAGGGCTTTTAGGTTTCTCACATACACCAGGAAGCTTTTTCACAGACACCCTCACCCTCCCCTCTCACTGTAGCATTCCTAGGGCAGTGAGCCTCTGAGTATAATGAGACTGAATAGGATCATCTCTGGTGTGTTGAGGCAGAAAATAGATGGCAAACCACCGACAGTCCAAATCCTCACTTTATGCATATGATCATTAAAGCTTTGAGAAGATAAAATGACTTTTCCCAAATCATTTTTGACAGAGAAAATAGTAAACCTGAATCGCAGATCAGGTGCTTCTCTATTTCTTTTGGATATTTAAAAAATTGGGGGTCCTCTTGGCATTTGTCCATGACAGTGTATTTGCAATGAGAGGTGAATCTAAGGAGTTACAGAGCAAAGATTGTGTTTATATCTGTGTGGAGGGGGAGATACTTAGAGTTTTTATATCAATGCAATTTTATATAAACTCTTAGTATATAAAGACTAGAGTTTACTTAGCTATTAATTTACTAAGACATAACAATAATAGGGATGAATAAAATATCTTTCCAGTATTTCATCTCTCTCATTCTTGACAAGTGAAGTTCCAGGTGTGGTAATACCTATTATGTAGTGGCTCCCCAAAGAAGTTCAAGTCCAGAAATACAGAATACATAGGCAGTATATAAATATGCTTATTGTTGCATCATGTCAGTGGAGGAAAATACAGAAGGAACATTTGAGCTCAGTAAATCTCTGCTAAAGAGAGCGTTACTTGCTACAACCTGTCTGCAGCAATCAGAGGAAGGAAGTCAGCAAGAAAGGGAAAGAATGCCAAGTTGCAAATGCCAAATTGTCTCATCACTTGCAACTCAAGAGAAAGAGCAGATTCCTATAACTCAAAACAAGGTTCAAATTCAGCTGCTAAAATTATAATAGTGTCCTAGATTTTAGAACCCATTTTTCCCTTTTTTCCCCTACCAATAAAGGTGATCTTTATCCAAATATCAGTACTGAAAACCACAGAGGATAAGTGTTGAAAGGGTCTTTTTTTTTTTTTTAACATCTTTATTGGAGTATAACTGTTTTACAGTAGTGTGTTAGTTTCTCCTTTACAACAAAGTGAATCAGTTCTACATATACATATGTTCCCATATCTCTTCCCTCTTGCGTCTCCCTCCCTCCCACCCTCCCTATCCCACCCC
>NC_041220.1:126741944-126771691 GCF_002837175.3 Physeter macrocephalus
TACATGACTCTTTTTGAATTATGGTTTTCTCAGGGTATATGCCCAGTAGTGGGATTGCGGGGTCGTATGGTAGTTCTATTTTTAGTTTTTTAAGGAACCTCCATACTGTTCTCCATAGTGGCTCTATCAATTTACATTCCCACCAGCAGTGCAAGAGGGTTCCCTTTTCTCCGCACCCTCTCCAGCATTTATTGTTTCTAGAGTTTTTGATGATGGCCAATCTGACCGGTGTGAGATGATATCTCATTGTCGTTTTGATTTGCATTTCTCTAATGATTAATGATGTTGAGCATTCTGAAAGGGTCTTAAGTCATGTCAAACCGTCTTATTTTCAGATGAGGTAACATGGATCAAAGAACATTATTTGACTCCTGCTCCAGTGTTCTGTCCATTAGACTCTGTTATGAAGAATAATTCTAACCAAATCACTTTCAAATTCCAGGTAAATCATGCCCCACCAAAAGAGTGTGTCTTTGTTATTTGGTTATAGCTGTTAAGTATTCTGAGGAACTAATTCTGAAGGATTTACAGGCATTATTTAGTTTTCTTTTGTAAACATTTTGACAAGTTTTTAATCTGATATTTTGATCCATTTGGGAGCTACCAAATGTTGCTTTTAAAAGTCTCATTTCTCACTCAAAAACAGTTTTAATAAGATAAAACAGGCATGATTCTGTGGGGGAGTATTTTGAAAACATAGGAGCCAAGTCAGATGGAAGTCATACAGGTGTTAAGATGCCATTGATGGTAAGGTATATCATTACTTTATAGATTACTGAGAAAGAAAATGCAGCCAGTTAAGTTACGATGCGCATTGACTCCAAGATACACACTCATTTCTGTGATGTTAAAGGATGAAGAAATGTGCTCCTTAGAATCATTGAAATATTGGAGGTAGTTGGTTAGGAAAGGTGAGGACATTTCTGAAGAGGAGGAAGCAGAATGGAGGCAGGAGTGCAAGGTAGAGCCTGGGTTACATAGCAGGTGAGCCTAGCTGAAGACTCCTCAGGGAGCAATGGGAAATAACTGCAAGCCAGCAGCACCTGGGGGCCGGGGAAGAGGGTGTTGTGAAAAGAGTTGTGAGGCCCTTGGTTCTGAGATTATGGTTCTTTTCAGTAGTGAAGAGAGGAATGTATCCGAAATTGAGTCTTAACAATTTAAATGGGAGAACAACCCTCAAAATCTCTGAGACTCTCCTAAGATTTAGAAGACAAGTTAAAAGATTGAATGTTAACCTAAAGCATTTGAACCTTAGTTTTTAGTCAATAGTGAGCCTCTGAAAAGGAGCGAAATAAAGTTAACCAGTGTTTTAAGAAGATGAATCTAACGGGAGTGTGAATAATTATAATCTGCCAAAAATCTTGTCTTTTTTTTTCTCCCTCAACAAGTACTCTCTCTGGAGAAATAGTAATGTGATGACTAGCTTCTTTCTTTCTTTCTTTCTTTCTTTCTTTCTTTCTTCCTTTCTGTTTTTTCCAAGTTGTGCTACTTCTTTGAGAGAAATCCAAGTCCTACGCATGATAGTAAAGAAGCTAGAAGTTATTTACATGAGATTTTAACCCACCCTCACCAGTAAACTAAAACACAACATTCAGGATAGAACATTCAGTTACATCCTTCAAAAAAAGATGATTCACTTTGGGCAGAGTACAGACTTGCCCATAGTCTTTGGTTTTACTGTAGGCAAAATAAAGACACACCTCTTCCTGAAAACATAGACAACACAAATTACTGTGGCCAACTTCTTAACTGCTCATCACCTAATACTACTAATGTAAACACCTGCCCTTTTCAAGCACCAGGCCTCCTGCGGTGTAGTACTCTGGGATAACCTCTCATTCTGCACTGTCTTCTTTGACAACTTCTTCCTACACGATTCTCTCATCTCCAACTGTATTTTATTACCTCCGCCATATCACTATGAACAAGAAATTGTCTTCCTATTTGTTTGCTTTGCTAAATTCCTACTTCTTTTAAGAATCAGATCTCCTGATCACTCCCAGCAGAGATTTGGGGTTCTTCTATGCATAAAGCAGTCTTCCCTCTCTCCCTTCCTTCCTTCCTTTCTTTCTTTTTAAAAATACTTTAGTTCTTTCATTGTATTGTATACTTCTTGAAAGCACAGACCCTATCTCTTCAGATTTATATCCCAAAAGCTTAGCATAGTGCCTCGTACATAACAGACGGTCACTAAATATTTGTTGAATTGATTGATTGGTTAGATCATGGTGATTTTTATCATCTTCTAGCTATAAAGTTTGTATTTACCATGCACAATGTTGGCTTAATAATATATATCACTAGCCTTAAAATCAGAATCTAATATGAAACTTCAGAAACACAACTACTTTGGAGACAAGGAATCCAGAAATAGTGCTCTAGAAAGAGTGTGGAGATCATCTAGGAAGGACAGATTGCTTCCAGCAAGAGTTAACTAAGAGATAATAATTATGCTAAGTCTTGGGGGAAAAGCATGATATTTCAGGAAGCAGAGGAGAGGAGTAGGTAGACATTCCATATACACCTGGCACTATAGATAAGGGACATAGACATGAAAACAAGGAATGTATTTGGAGAATGATGAATATTGTAATTTGCATGGTTCAGAATTATAAGTACAAGATCAGTGGCTGATACAGCTATGCAAGTAAGTTGAAATCACATCTGGGGGAGTTCAGACTTTAGTAGACTATGGAGAGAGGTAATTTCTGAGTAGAAGAAAGAAACTGTCATGAGATTTTAGGAAGATTAATCCATGCTTAGGCTGGATTAGAAGAGGCAGAAACTACAGACTGGGGTGAAGCGTTTATAGTAGTTCTTTAGGACAGGAATTTAAGACAAGCAACTAAACTAAATCAAAAAGATATATGTGAATGACACTGTAATGTGTAAAGAAAAAAAAGTGTCTCACTCTATTGCATGTTGGTCAGCTTACATTTGGATCACCACATTTTATGAGAAACACTGGCAAACCAAGGTAAATCCAAAGAAGAGTAATCAGGATTTGGATGGGAGGGAGGGACAAGGGTCTGCAAACTGTGAGTTCCTGATGAATCAGGAGGGAAAAAAAGACTCTGAAGGAGAGGTGTGATAGGCAACTTCAGTTAATTCAAAGGACTGTCATCTAGAAGAAACGACAGCATCCTTATTGTGTTACTCCAGGGGGACAAGCAGAAATACTAGGCTGTTTCCAGAAGAGTGTGACCTAGATGTAGAAACCATGTCACACAGGAAGAATAATTGAAGTATTTTGAGAGGTTTAATTTATGATAAAGGAGATTTGTAAGGGACTGAGCTCTGTCTTCAAATACATGAAAAGTTGGCCACGTAGAAATGGGATTTGTAAGCAGATTAACTCCATACATCAGAACTATTTGTAAGTTATAGATAAGCAGCTTTCTCTTTAACATAAGAAGCTGACTATCAATTGTAGCAGGGCATCCAGGAGAAATATTATAAAAAGTATGTTAGAATTGGCAAATGGTTTTAAAAGGACCAATTAATAGAGACCATTGGATTTATTTTATTAGTATGTATCTCTATTATCAGAGAGTAAAGAAAGAAAAATCAATGGGCCCACCAATTTCTTAGAATTTAATGTCCATATGATTTACTTATTGTTATTGAATGAGTATTTCAGAATTTATAGCTCTAAGATAAACAGAAAGTACAAAGTCATATAAGGAAGTTTAGGTACCCACATATCAATAACAAAATCTCTTTCTTAAACTGCATGCCAAATAAGGAGGTATGGCATAGTATAAAGAGCGTGGGTTGACATCAGGCATACCTGAATTTTAAGCCAACTCTGCCACTTACTAGCTATTTTAACTTTAGCATATTACTTGGTCTCTCTGGGTCATGGTTTAAACAGGGATATAATTACTCTCTTCCAGGGTTATTACACAGATTAATAATAATGTTTATTCAGTACATGGAAAAGAACCTAGAACATATTTGATATTGAAAAATAGCCACAATTGATGTTATTATCTGAAAAAGTTTTAAGTAAGCGTACTTCATAGACACAAAATGGTAAAAAATGGAAAGAACATGGGCTTTGGAGTCAGACTAGCTCAGTCACTTCATTAGCAGTACATCCATAGCAACCTGTTTAACCAATATGAACTCAGGTTCTTTATCTGTAAAATGAGAACAATACTTATCTACTCTTCAGTTCAGAATATTAAATTAGATCATTTTCATTATTTCTATGTTTAGCAGAGTATGGTATATGGTAAAACCTCTGTGTTAATATTGTTTCCTCAAATGTATGAACAGGCAGTATCCCACTCATGACCTCTTAAAAGTATTTAACTCACTTACATGGGCTGGAAGTCCTGGCTGGGCTTCATAGTCCCTGAGGAAAGAAAGAGCTGTTCCTGTTTGCCAGTGCCAGCTCCTAGGACTGATTCACCTAATGGACTGCCCTCTATTATACAGCCCTGGAAAGGAAATGTCTAAGTTTTAATAGATGAAGAGAGGACAGAGACTCATTTATACCAAAGTAAAGAGTTTGTTACTAACATCTGGGCACACTTGTAATTCCTCTTCTCTTAAACCTTATCTAATACTTCTATAGCTTTACCTTTTCCAGAAGTGCATAGTGACCAGAGGAGAGATTTGAAGTCACCACTTTACCCGGTTTTTTACCCTCTCATCTTCAGCCATGTCATAGTTAACTTATATTGACTTTTCCTTATTATTGAGCTAATTCACTTTCTTCTTTCTTTCTGCAGATTTACTGTGGTGTTCTTATTTAGAAAGCCACCCCCTTCGGGCTCTTATATAATTCTGAGCCACACTTGAAGAGTCATCCTAAGTTCTGCCTCTTCTGTGGCCTCTAGTGATCTTCCTAGCCCACAGTATTTTTCCTACCTTGATCTCTCTCAGCCCCAATTCGGACTTCACATTTTGACACTTATTTTCTATTTTGAGTTCTCTAATCATTTCATGTGTGTCATTTATTTTCCCCAATAGAAATTTAAGCCCTTGACGGGTAGAAAACTATATTATTGTATTTCTACTATGTCCCCCGTGGTGCCTAGCAAAAAATGTAGTTATGTATGGTAAATATTTGATTAAGATTTATTGAATTACTTAGTTTTAGATATTTTTTGAGGTCTCTGCCAACACTTAATTACTTTGTTCAGTTAATTTGCCTTTGAAAATTTTCTTAGCATTTCTGATTTATTTTCATAATTGGAAACACTTTGAGGTTTCATGACTAGGAATCACTTAATGTAGAAAACAGACTAAGTGTTCTAATCCCTAGTCCAATTTCCTTTGTTCTAAATATGATACTGAAGAAAACAACAAATAGCACTTCTACTTATTTAATGATTCTGCAGTTCTGACTTAATGACAATGAGTGTAAAGTTTGAAGGTTCTTTTAGTATCTCTGAACAGTCCTAAAATTTTCCTTTTCATTTTATGGTTATAATCTCTGATAAACATCTGGGATTTTCATTTTCACTTGACTTGAAGGATAGCGTTATTTGACGAGTCCTGTAAAAAAGTGCATTGGGCTTTAGAAAAATTCTTCTTAGTGTAAAAATAAATAATAAGTTACATGATTCCATGATTTATATCAAATATCCAGATAAGGCAAATCTGTGGAGACAAAAAGTAGAACAGTAGTTGTCTGGGGTTGGGAGTTGCCTGGGGTATTAACTAAAAAAAGGTATAAGGCAACTTTGGGGGGCAATGAAAACTTTCTGAAACTAGATTACAATAAAGTTTGGACAACATGGTACATTTACTAAAAATCATTGAATTGCACACTTAACAATGGTGAATTTTACGGTGTGTAAATTGATTCTTCAATAAAGTTGTTAAAAATAACTTACGAGATTACATGGTTAGATTTTATTTTATAATAAATTGTCCAAAGTGATAATATTTCTAGTGTGAAAGGCAAATATGTTGATTCAAATTACTCTGTTAGAAAAACAAATTATTGCTACTTTTTTTGTGTGTGTGTGGTATGCGGGCCTCTCACTGTTGTGGCCTCTCCCGTTGCGGAGCACAGGCTCCGGATGCACAGGCCCAGCGGCCATGGCTCACGGGCCCATCCACTCCGCGGCATGTGGGATCTTCCCGGACCGGGTCACGAACCCGTGTCCCCTGCATCGGCAGGCGGACTCTCAACCACTGCGCCACCAGGGAAGCCGTATTGCTACTTTTTAATTGTTGTATTGATATATGTAATATTCATTAAATTCAGAAGATTTCTGACTGATATCTGTGATTTTCAACTCTGAAAAATATAATTATTACTTACCTTTTAAATCAAGATATACTACCAGAGTTGATCATAGAGTGAATATTTTCAAAGGAAGTCTTAATTTTTCATATATTTCTATCATTAAATTTGAGAGATATTCACATTGGGAAAAAATTCAAATTCGGTAAGCTGTAAACTTTTGACAATGGAAGGTTGAATCTACTGGCTTAAATTTTTGCTAATCTCTGTTTACTATTCCATTCCCGAGAATTTCCCTTATGCCTGATATCATTTGACTTTATACTTTTAGCTTCTATTTCTAGGTTTGTGTTCTTATGTCCAATTGAGCAGTAATGCTGATTTTTTACTTCACAAACATGTTCTATCAGACAGGAAAATTTGAAGGTGCAAGAGACCTTAGAAATCATCCAGTCTGTCTTATTAAATTATGCGGTTATTATGAGATCCTAGGTGGTGAAAGGACTTGTTTGGATGTATAGAGTTAAATATCTCTTCATTTTCATGAAGTATTCACAATAAACCAGCATAATTTCCTCATCTAGTCAAAGAGAAGAGAGTTAGACTGATTTGGTCAGTTCCTTGAACTTCAAAATTCCATAAACTCCCTGGATTTGAATCTAGCTCTGCCAGACATTTACTCTGTGACCTTGGACAAGTTATTCTCCCCCTCAGTATGGTGAGAATAAAATTCTTCATGAACTTGTGAGGATTAAATGAGTTAATATATGGGAAGTGCTTAGAATAGTACATTGAATATAGTATAATAGGAACTCACTATTAACATGATGTTAATAATATGCTGAACAATTAATATAAGTTGAACAAATTGGTTGGAATGTGTAAAGAGACAGATACGTATTAGTAGCTTTTTTACCCTTTCTTAGCCTTTTTCTCTTCATAGGTTTAATTACTTACTCTTAAACTTAAGTAATGCATGGACACATTTTAAAGAAAATAATTCCATCAGGCTTTTAAGAATATACCTCCAAATTCCAGCCAAGGAACGTGCATTATTTAAGTGCTGTCATTTCCATGATAACTTGGTACCAACACAATCAGAAATACAAGTGCAGATTTATATGCTGAAATCAGGTTAGCAGTAGCCTGTTGTAAGGTGTTCATTCAGTTGATCTTGCATTTTTATTTTTGAGGTTTTCATCAAAATGAAAACACAAATTTAAACTTTTTAAATTTCTTGACAATATTTCAGCATACCTTAGTATGAGTATTTTTGCATCAGAGGCAAAAATAACCCACCTTATGTATAATGAATCTCTTGTTTTATATGTACCTAAGGCTCTATTATTCCTATTTGTTTTGATCAGTTGAAATTACTGTAGGGTATTACCAAGTCTGGCTGCCAGTGGCAGTAGCAACTGAAGCTGACTTTGGTCAGATCACCAAAGAGCAAGGACCATGCCAGTGCTGGGGCCAGCCCTAGGTATAATGATAAAATTGGTTGTAACCTCTTTGTCTTCCTTCTATCATCCCACTAAGTCCTCCTGTCCATCCTCCCATCTGTGACTTTACTCTTACCCCAAGTATATGTTCCATACTAAACTGAGATTCATAAGTGCTTATTAGTGTTACTTTTCACAGATTTACTTTTTAATTAAACAGTTCTAAGGCCCTGAAAGACCTTAAGATTTATTAGACTCTCTTAAAGTGGAATTTCCAACACTACGACAGTTTCAATAAAAAGAAATATAGGGATGTATATTTTTATGTAATTTTTTTATGTTTGTAAAACAAGAACATGCTCTCTGTAGTAAATTTTGAGAATGCAGTGAAATAAAACAAAGAAAATAAACATGAATTCTGAGCTTATGAAGATAACCAATGATAATATTTTTGATATTTTTCTTGACCAGATATCTCTGGCATTTAAAAAAAAAATTCTTAAGCTGGGACAAAGTGAGAGAGTGGTATGGACATATATACACTACCAAATGTAAATTAGATAGCTAGTGGGAAGCAGCCGCACAGCACAGGGAGATCAGCTCGGTACTTTGTGACCACCTAGAGGGGTGGGATAAGGAGGGTGGGAGGGAGGGAGATACAAGAGGGAAGAGATATGGGGATATATGTATATGTATAACTGATTCACTTTGTTATAAAGCAGAAACTGACACACCATTGTAAAGCAATTATACTCCAATAAAGATGTTAAAAAAAAAAACTGACCAGTTTTATAGTTTGTCTTTTTCACTAAACATAAACATATAAATTTTTCATGTTTTTATAAACTATTCTAAACATTATCTTTAGTGATTGCATATTGTGGATTTACTAGGTTATGAGTATTTATAATGTTCTTTTAACATATTGCTAATAACTTTTCAGAAATTTTATACTGTATTACATTTCAGTCAGCAGTATATGAGTCACTTTATTGCCATATTTTAATTAATTGGTGAAAATGGTATCATTAAAAAATCTTTGCTAATTTTCATATTTTTATTAATCATTTGATTTTCTCTTATGTAAATTTGCTCTTTATGTCCTTGCTCATTTAGCTATTGAAATCATGATATCTTTCTTAATAATATGTTTACATTCTTTATATAATTAGATTATTAATCTTTTCTTGGACATATTTTCCCAGGTGGCTGTTTACTTTGTAATTTCATTTGTAATGTTCCCTAACACACATAAATCATCTCTACAGATTCTTCTTTGCTTTTAAACTTGGAAAATTTTGAGGGGAAGATATTCAGAGATAAGGTGGGACTTCTGTTGCATTTCAAACTGTTAAGCTTTATATTTTTAAAAAATCTAAACTTGTGTTCATCTCTAAGCAGTTTTATTAATGAAGAAACAAAGAATGTCGGAGGTTTGTGTAGAGTCTTAATTTTGATAGCAGATAAAGTGAAAATGAGAAAGCAAATCTCAATTATTTACATTTTTATTTCAGATGATACAGTAAATGATGTAATATCCAACTGCTTTTAAAAATATGTACAAGACAGGATTGCTAGTTTTTAAAATAATTTGTCCAACTAGGTAATAACAGGTTAATATTCAAAACCTAGGGTGCTTTTGCGAAATAAAAATAAAGTTAAATTTTAGAACCTGACACATTAACGAATACCAAAGTTATTAATTCTACTAGGAGGAAGGGCAGAGTAGTCTCCATTTTCCCTTAAGTAAAGTTTGCTTATAAAAAGATAATGATCATAAGGAATTAATTGAATACTACTTCAAATGGGGGATAATTATACCCAGAATATTTTGGATATATATTAAGGTAGAAGTCATTTAAAATATAAAAGCATTATATCACTTTGTAAGTCTCTTTAATTTGGGGAAGAAAAAAGCCAAAGATTCCTTTTGTATGTACTAAAAGCTATAAATATTATTAATTTGTGTCTGATAGCTCCCTATAGAAAAGGAAAAATTGATATTACCATAAATATGCTTTGTTCTTCGACTGAGTAGTTGAAGCTAATTGTAGGTGATTGGGATTTCATTTTGTTTCTGGTTATCATGTTTAGAATCTTATCTTATGACATGATTTGTTTGAGAGTACTTAATGCCTGCTTGCAGTTAATTGCATCCATTAGCTGTAAGCCTGGTTAAATAGTACCTGTCCTCAGTTGGTAAATATCTACTTGTATGATGATAATGCAGTAACAATCTGGATATAACAACTACAGTATTAAATCCGTGATAATGAGATGGAAACTGTCTTGTTAGTTTAAAATATTATTAGAAGGTTGCACGTTTAGTGGGGGTGGGGAGAAGACAAAGTAATAGCTTCTTGCTAGAAGTCAAGTGAGGGCTTATATGAAGATTTCTTACATTCCTTGAATGATCCCTTAAAAGGTGACATTTTTTTCCATCTTTGCTTTCAGTTCTTGCTTATATAGTGAAAATAAAGTGAGTAACCTAGAAATAAGAGCTAAGTAAATTCTCATTTTTGTATTCACATGCTATAAGATTTCAATCAGTAAGTGCCAAATGGGGGAGAGCATTTATATTTGCTACCAATCTATGGTGTTCCCAAATTTTAAATTATCAGTCCTCAGAATAACCCCATAAATCCAGGGAGGATTAGTGACTTGTCCAAGGTCATTCAGTCCCAAATAGGTAGAGTCTGCCCTGGAGCCATGTTCTATATGACTGTAAAATCTTACTCGTTCCCTCTTAAACAAGCAGATATGTATGATATATGAAGCATAATATAAAATAGTTACAGAAAAGGTAACTGCCAATATAGTGTAGTTTCTGGTTAGTGCTGAATGAGTAGAAGAAAGAAGGGAGAGATTGCTCCAGAGTGGAATAATCAGGAAAAGCTATATGAGGTTACAGCTTGGAATTGGACTCTGAACTCTGGGCGGATGGTTTATCACTAGATAGAGATATTGGCCTTAGGTGGAGTGAAGACCTTTGGAAGATAATTGTTAGTATGTGTTTGAAGACAAAAGGGAAGATGGTCTCTGGGTTACTTAAGGGTGCAGTCTCCGTTATTGGTGTCTCAGTACTTAGCACAGTACCTGACACCTAGCTAGATGCTTAACAATATTTAAATGGTGCATCTGTTGAATTGAAAACATTCTGGGAGATGAGAAGCATAATTGAGCGTGTGTTGCATTGTTGGAGGTAGCAGAATTAAGAGCACTTTCCCCCAAGTTGTTAGCCTTTTGTTGGGGCTGGGAATGGGGAAAGGAAGAAAGAAAGTGAGGGCAAGTCAGCTCTTCCTCCAATTTAGATTAATGGGTCAAAAAAGGAGGACTTTGGGCTTCCCTGGTGGCGCAGTGGTTGAGAGTCCGCCTGCCGATGCAGGGGACACGGGTTCGTGCCCCTGTCCGGGAAGATCCCACATGCCGCGGAGCGCCTGGGCCCATGAGCCATAGGAGGACTTTGAGGTCACGAGCAAGGTTATTGAAAGAGTTAACATCTGATGCCCTTAGCCAACTTTTGAAGGACAGGAGACTTCCTTGAAGCTTTGCGGGGAGTAGAAAGGATTTGGATTAGCCATTGAGGCAAGGGCAGATGGGTTAATAAAATGAATAGCCATAGAGCAAGCAGTAAGGACCAAGTTGAAATTTGAGAACTACATTTGAATTATGGTTTTTTTACAAGGTTTTTCTGTTTTCTTCTCAGAAATCTGAGGTAGTGCAGAGCAAATAGCTCTAAATTTACCGTTCCAAATCTAACATATGCAATCATATCAGGTTCCATACTTTTTTCAGGTTATGGGATCTAACTGCAAATATATCCCTAGATCTTTATGCAGGGTTGGAACAATGTGTAGACACAAATTAAAAATATTCTCCTAAACAATTTCTTTTAAGAACTTAAAAAACCTTTAGGTCACACAGCTCAAGTAGCAGAGCTGGAAAAAACGATTTGGTGCGGACAACTAATGGGTTCATTTTTGCAATTCGAATGATTGTAGTATTTTTAGTAGTTAGGATGCAGAACTCTGTCCTTCCCGTCATCTAATTATAATGTGCAGGGGCTGATTGCATGTGCTCTTTGACTACCCTCCTGGCACTAAGAACCATAAACAAAGCTGCAGGCACTAATTACCTCCTTTTCCTAATCTGAATTTTGATGTGCTTTTGAACTAGTAAGTCTTCTAGCATTCTAAGATGTCTTCCCCCGCTATAGAAAGAGTTTTGCTTCCCCTGAATTCCGGTAACAATATTTTGAATTAAAGTTTTTTGGAGAAGTTTTTGATGCATATCATTTTATAGCAGCACAAATAAATCAGTATGTCTTTGTTTTATATATCCAAACCAGCACTGCCTGCATATGAGAAAGAGATAATTAATTATAAAAGTTTAAGATACGAGATGTTGTGTGCTTTTTCATAGAAAACATCGAGACAGAGAGGGTTCATTTTGTCTCCTGATTGTCAGATTCTATCTATAACTAATCAATAATGTGATCCTGTATCTCTTTTTGATGTGCTATTACCTGAAATTCTTGTGCTAATACTAAGAAAGTAGAAAGAATAAAAATTAACTTTGGGTTTATGTCAGCTTAAAGGAAGGTAATTCACTGATTGCTGAACAGATTTGAAAAATGATAAAGCAGAGTCTATTTATTCCTTCTTGGTTAAAGAACCAGGAGACACTTTTGGCTAATGGCATTGCAGTGAGTCAGATTTATTAGCTTGAAGCACAGAACTGTTGTTTTTCTCCAAAATCTTGACCAAGAGAATACGGTCTCGTATAAAAATAAAGATAATTTAGTTTATGATTTTTTCTTCTTTTCTTAAAAATTCATTTGAATTTTTCTTACTCCTGTTATTGTTTTTATTAGTTATGTGACTTGGGCAACTCACTCTACTTCAATTTCCTTATCCTTAAAATGGGGTTATTAACCTACCTATTTAACAGAGTCATTGTGAGGATTAAATAAGATCATGTCTGTGTAATGATTAGAATGACTAGAACAGTACCTGATAATTTCTCAGTTGTTTTCAGTTAAACCAGTATGGCTTCAACCACACTGGCAGAGGTAATATTTCAGTTCTGCCCTTTACTAGTTATGTGACCTTAGGAAAGTTACTTAACCTCTTTGTACCTTATTTTCCATATCTGTAACATGGATGCCTACCTTACAGATTTTTTTGTGAAAAGTGAATGAGTTAATGCATGTTGAAGTGCTTAGAACAACCTGGCATATAGTAAGCTTATTACTGTAATTATTTGCAACATTATCACTGTTTTTGTTAGGACAGATTTTATAAAAATGCAAAAAAAAAGTGCTATGAATGTACATAGTTCTACATCATGGCCAAGTAGGGAAATAAAAATAGATAAGGTAAAATCACAAGACATGAGGGAAGAAAAAGAATGCAAATTGATAGGATTAGGCATGAGAGTAAGTACTATAGAAGTAGACAGTGTAAAACATATACACACAGGGAGAGAGAACATATAACATAGGAAAGTTCCTGAAAGTTCTTCCTACTTCTAAAATTCATTTACTTGTTTTTACACACACACACACACACACACACACACACACACACACACTAAAATCCTAGCCACTTGCTCTGTGTGCTGCTATCTCCCATCACTTCATAGCATTTATTACACTGTATTCCATTTGCTTGATTAATTGTCCATCTTCCCCTTCAGACTGCAGGCTCTTTGAAGGCAAGAAACATGTATGTCTTGTTCATTTTTGGAATCATTGTATGTTTCACATTGTAGGCACTCAATAAATATTTAAATTTCAAAAATAGGACTTTGCAATACTAACTTGGATTTTTCCATCCTTTTTTCCCTAATATTTCCCATAAATATGCCTTGAATATGAAATATATGTGTGTATTTTATGATTATATAAAATCCCTTGACTGTGTAACCTATTTGCCTTTACTACATGTAACATTTTTGTTTCTAAATATTTTGTTTTAACTTGGAAGTCTCAATAATTACTAAATACCTATGCTATTTAACATAGTAATGCGTACCACATCTTTAGGAAAATGCTGTTGTCTTATTCACCACATTTATGTCATGTTAATTTTTCTATTATTTCTTTTCTTTTGGAGACTATTGTTCTTTTTGTTTGTAAAGCAGCATACTTGTTACTGCAACCAGTGGCTTTTTGCCATGCATTCTTAGTACTTCTTGGAACATTTGGTTTAGGAAGTAGGGTAATTAGTATATAAACATTGTGTAGCAGAACTATTCTAATTAGTGCCTTTTGGCCCGGGTCCAGTGATAAACAAAGTAAGATGCACGTCAGTATTTGTCCTAACAGTTTATAAAATATCCTGTTATGGCCCTATGGGACAGCATACACAAGATATATTAAATAATGTGGTTGTTGAGATCATGAGAAAGGGTTCCATCATGTCAATTTAATAGTCTTCACATAATAAATTAGCTGCCTAACTCTGAAGGCTTTCATTTGTCTTAATTATTCAGAAATCCTAAACTTAGCCATCCAAGTGTATCCCTAATAACTTTTCACATCTTTAGTGAAACGTTGCCCCTTTAATCTATAGCTAAACCAATTTCTCTATGTTCCTACAATCTGCTAGCAGGAGAAGAGCATTGATTTATAGATTAGACCATCAAAATGAAATAGATTTAAAAACGAGGTTCAGCAGCAAAACATTTCTCAGTCACTTTATGGGACCTTCAGCAAATTTTCTTTGGTTCAGTTCACTGTTTCTTAAGTCGCTTGCTTCTGAAAAGCACTACTTCCTATTTTTGACGTATACATGCTCAGAAGACTTCTCCTATTAAGATGTCGTCCTGTCAGTCCACATTACTCAAGCTGCTCTCCACATAGGGAAAGATAATATTTTCTAGAGACTAAGAACAGAACTTTTTGCTAGCCAGCTTATTTTTTAGAGATACTCTGAGTTTAAAATTGGGGACAGAGTATGAGGTCTCAGTGCTGGTTCTTTTGAGTCTCATTTGTGCTCAGAATGTTGGCTGTCAAAAACCTTGTGATTAATTTCCTTGTATGAAACCACTGAAAACAGAAAGTAAATATGTATAAAAGTGGAAAACTTAATAGTCAAATATTTGTCAAAGAAATGGAAATGATTATCAAAGCCCTCCCTAAATTCTACACACAAACACCTGAATAAACCGACACACCTCCCCCTGTTGAATAAGTTTTACAAGATACTTTTGCCAAGCTTTCAGGAGTAATAGCTTCTGTCTCATGCAGATTTTTTTTTTTTTTAAAGGGAGGGTTTTGAGAGAATGCTGCCTGGCTAATTTTGTAAGACTTGTACAACCTTAATTCCAGAAGAATAGTAAAGGAAAGAAAATTATAGGTCCATCTCACAATGACAAGTGTGGAAATTCTAAATGAAATATTTGCTGTCTAAATCCCAACAGCAGATTTTTTTAATACAGTATTTCTCTCTGGAGGGTGAGGATGTTTTAATATCAGAAGTATCAATGAAATCTATTAATGGTGAACATACATAATAGACAAAAAACATCACATAATTATCTCAAAGAACGCTTAAAAAGTATTTGATTAACTCCGATTTATGACTGAAAGTCTAGAAAACTAGGAAAAGGAAACTTTACAAGCTTGATAAAGGTTATATACTAAAACCTATAGCTATACACTAATATGTATAAAATGGATAACTAATAAGAACTTGCTGTATAAAAAAATAAATAAAATAAAAATTTTTAAAAAAAGAATGGATATATGTATATGTACAACTGAATCACTTTGCTGTACAGCAGAAATTATTGCTGTATAAAAAAATAAATAAAATAAAAATTTTTAAAAAAAGAATGGATATATGTATATGTACAACTGAATCACTTTGCTGTACACCTGAAACTAACATAACATTGTAAATCAACTCTACTCCAATACAAAATAAAAATAAAATTTAATAAAAGAAAAAAAAAACCTATAGCAAACATCAAAACTTTAAACAAACTTTAGATAAAGCAAGGCAAATATACCTGCTAAGACTGATATTCTTGATATAGATCTGACTAATTCAATAAGAAAAAAAATAAAGTGGAATAAAGATGGACAGGGAAAGGAGGAGGGAGGGGAAAAAGAGAAAAATATAACAGACAAAACAGCCCTTATTTAGAGATTATATGACGTCTACATAGGCAAAGTATTAGAACTAGCAAAAGCAAAGTATATACTTTCAAAAATCAATAGTTTTGTTCTTTCACATTAGCAGTAACTACATTGCAAAATTCACAGTAGTTTAAAAAAAATTATAATGCATTTAGACATTAACCTAAAAAATGCATAACAATTTTATAAATTTTAAAACTTTATTAAAGGATGTCTATTAAGACTTGAATAAATGAAGAGTTATAACATAGTCAGTGGTGGGGCACATAACAGCATAAGATGTCAGTTCTTACCAAATGCAATTCCAATTAAAATTATAGTGGGATTTTTTTTGAGGACCTCAATAAAATGCCTATGATGAAGAACAAAAATCTCCAAATAGCTGTCTATTTGAAATATATCTGGAAGAAGATTACTTTTTTATTTTTTTAACCAGATTTTAATTCATATTAATAAAAGCAGTTTGAAACTGGCACAGAAACAGATAATCAAGCTAATGAAACAGAGATGGGTACTCAAAAACAGACCCAAAGTGGGGAAGAGGTTTGTTGCTTAGTAGGTTCTTGGAAAAATAGTTTATTAGATGAAAAAAATAAAGTTGGGCCCGTACTTTACATCATATACTATATATGAACTGCAGAGAGAACAAAGACCAACCTAAAAGTAATAGGTAAAACTATAGAGCTAATAAAAGAAAATGTTAGAGAATATCTTTGTGACCTTGGTATGTGAGAGAACTTCTTAAACCCTTTCCTAAAAGCACAGGCTATCAGGGATAAATTGGTAGCTTTACAATGTCAAAACTAAGCATTTGTGTTCAGTGAATTATAGGGTAAAACAAAACTAACATTGAAGTGACAGGTTGGAAGAAGATATCTGCAACATCAAAGACTGAAAAGAGATAAATATGTGAAGTACATGAGAAATGCTTGCAAATTCAAGAATAAGAAGAGGAAACATATATTGGGTTGGCTGAAAAGTTTGTTTGGGGTTTTCCGTAACATCGAACTTTTTGGCCAACCCAATATAGACATACAAAGGTTATTACTAGGCAATTCATAGAAGGAGGTTCCTGAACAGCTAAGTGTTTGAAGAGAGATGTTTAACCTTATAAGTAATTAGAGAAATGCTAATTAAAATAACAGTAACATACCACTTCACACCCATCTGAGTGAGAAGAGATTTTTGAAAAATCAGTAGGTAAATCAAATCAAATCAAAATGTAGGTGAAAATTTGGGGTAGTGGGGACACTTAATAACTAATGGTGGGAATCTAGACTGCTGTAACCAGTATGAAGAGAAATCTCTTAACAATCCTTAGTAAAAGTATACGTATAATTTTTCACCCAGTAGTCCCATTTTTTTTAATATAAAATCTTTATTGGAGTATAATTGCTTTACAAAGTTGTGTTAGTTTCTGCTGTGTAACAAAGTGAATCAGCTATACATATTTCCCCATATCTCCTCCCTCTTGCGTCTCCCTCCCACCCTCCCCCATCCTACCCCTCTAGGTGGTCACAAAGCACCGAGCTGATAGGAGTCCCATTTTTGTGTACCTATTCCAGTACAACACAGCTTAGGTCTATAATGGGGTATATTGCAGACATTGTTTATCACAGAATTGTTTCTGGTGGTACAGAGTTGAGGACAACTTAAGGGTCTATCACTAGGGGAATGGTTAAGTAAATATGATGGATACATCCTATAGAACACTGCAGCAGTCAGAAACAGTAAAATAACTGTATTGGCAATGCCCTCCAGCCCAAGGCCCCCAGGAACATACCCCTGTAGTGGAAACGAAATGGATTTATTGTTCATCATAGGGAGTGGGTAACACACACTAGAACTGTGAGGCTTCTCAGCAAGAGAATGTTTGGAAGGATTTACAAGATTCGAGCTTGTGTTGGATGGTTTGAGAGAGGGTGAAGGTGGGACTTTGCTTTGGCTTGGACACTGTCAAGAAGTAGAAGCAATCCTGTGATTGGCTATCTCAATTAAATCTTATCCATAGGAAGGGAAGACGAGAATGAAGCAAAGCTATAATTGACAAGGAAGCTGTGGTCACTCTTACTAGCCAAGATAGGGAATGTGTGGTTGTTTTCGTGGCTTGGACAACGTTCATGTGTCTGTGTTCAAACATGATTATGCAGTTGGTCTTGTGTTTGTCTTGATCCATTATGGTCACAGAGTGGCCTTGTGTGATGTTGATGTTCTGTGAAATTGTTTATGTTCAACAGAGCACAAGTGTTAGGCTCGTAATAACACGAAGGCCTTGCTGATAATACCAAACCCTGACGTGCTTTTCTCTTTCACAGTACTGCAACAACTTGGAGAGAACTTAAAACATGATATAGATTGTTTAAAAGGGCTTACAACAAGATCTATAGTATTAAACACATAAGTAAAACAAGAGTATGTATTGTTCAAGGATGAAAACACACACACACACACACACACACACACACACACACGGTTCTATACCAAATGCATAGGTTCTCATCTTTAGTGAGGGTAGAGGGAAGGGGCCAGTAGCCAGTACTGGGGGTGAACAATATTGGGGGTGAAAAGAAATTATTAAATAACACAGGAGTCTCCTGAGGGCCACCGTGATAATATGCTATGGATTGAGGATTATAATAATTCAGTTTTCAACAGCTGAGATCTAAAGGGCAGTCTATACATCAGCAGAAACATGTTAAGGGAAAGAGTAGGAGCCTGTGGCCCAGCTTCATATTTGCATTTACTGCCCTTGCCTTGTGGGAGGTGAGGGAGGCCTTCTTTAAGCTTTGCCTAAATCTCTTTCATTTCCCCCAGCGGGAATGAGCTGTTGTAATGATAGCATGTTGATGCTTGTTGAAATAAAACATGCCCACTAGTGTAAAATGAGAGCATTAATATTTCATGTGAGAACTTGATTTAACTTTAAACATATCCAAAAGCTTTGAAAGTAAAAACAACAACAAAACAAAAACAACGAAACACCCAACTCATATTATCTGCAGAGAAAGCTAGTTTATTACGTTGGTAAATAAAAGGTAAAAGAAAGGTAAAGGTAGAAGGTTTAAAAACAATCTTTTACATAGGTAAAAGATTTCTTCGTAAACCTTAAAATTAGTGTCTGTAATCATGTTATTATGTCATAATTTACTTTCTAACTATAGAAAAGAGCTTGTACTTTTAAGAAACAAAGACTTCCTATCCCCACGCCTGGCATCTTATCAGGGATTCTTTAAAAGTAAATGTCCTAGCGTCTCGAGTGAATTGACTTCAATTTCTATAATACATATTTAGAGGCAGTATTAATAGGTATTAAGATATAGATTCTTTAACTTAGGAAGGAAAAAAACCTTAATTTTTATTTTGACACTTTTCTGCTCAACTCTTACGTGAACGTGTAGGTCTCTGTCTCCTGGGGTCCTCATTATGCGTTTCTTTGCCCTTTCCAGTGTTTCCATCACATTGGGCCCCCTGGCTTCACAGGCGTTAGCAAGATAAGGCTAATGCACCTATGAGGGGCAATCTGCCTCTCTGTTATGTCTCACTGTTAGTTCTTATTCTTCATTAACTATGTTCTGAAAAGGATATCTTGGTGTTTTTTGAAACATTCTTTCTCTTTATTTACATCATTTTCTGGACAGGCAGGGGGAAAAGTATCCTGTGATAGTTCTTATGTCATCAAATCTTGTTTTGTAATCTCTATAATTACTTGAACCTTCATTAACATTGTAGGAACAAATATAGAACTTTTTTATAAGCATTCAAAACCCTGAAATTAGTTTTTAAGGATAATTACTCTTTATTACACTACCTCTGTAAATCCATGGCAGATCCCTAGGTCTCTTTTATGTCCACTGATAAACATAATGAATTTTGATTTAAGAAGCAAACATACCTACATTCACATTCTTGAACAATACCCCAGTTGAATTACTCTGGAATTTGGCTTATGAAAATACAATATAAGCTATGAAATCCCTGTATTGTATAAGACCACCGTTTTCTTTTCTTTTTTTTTTTTAAAGAATTGGTCTGTAGCAAACTAGAATTTTTCTTAATTAATTAATTTATTTATTTTTATTTTGGCCGCACTGGGTCTTTGTTGCAGCACACGGGCTTCTCTAGTTGCAGTGCGCGGGCTTAGTTGTGGTATGTGGGATCTTAGTTCCCCGACCAGCAATCGAACCCGGGCCCCCTGATTTGGGAGCACGGAGTCTCAACCACTGGACCACCAGGGAAGTCCCTAGACCATGTTTTCTGGAGAGAAGTGACATTGTTTCTATAGACCTTTTTCAGACTTCTGAGTTTGATCTCTTGAAATGTCTGTGTTTCATCTCTAAAAATATTTAGCAAACTCCACATTTGTTTTATGTAGATAGGATTAGAAGGAACTGTGTTCTCAAAATTGTACATAAATTGTCCAAATTCACATTTTACTGTAAAACAGTATTAAGAATGATAGCTCACAGTCTCTTTTAAACCCATAATGTGGCCAGCATACTATGTTTGCAATAAAGAATACTAGAAAAATAATACTACCGTAAGCATACAGAATAGTCTTTAATTCTACATGCCCCGTGCTTCTGTTAGTACCTGCAGATAGGCTTCCCACAGCTGCGTTGGTCCATTCCAGATTCTGAAACTCATTTACACTAAAATGAGTGGAAAAATGCTTGATCTGCCTTTGATCTTATGAAATAGAGGGAGCTAATGGACAGTAGTACAATATTATTCCCCTCCTTCCCCCCAACCAGTTTTCCTTCCTAAACATATTTATGTTTTCTATATCCCCTACACCCTTGGGCCCAAGACTATAAAACATAGCAAGAAGCCGAAAAGAGTACCTTTAGAGGAACTTTTTTCAAGTTAGTGTACCTAAGCAGACTAGGACCTTAAGCAGTTTTTCCTACAGATGCTAGCAATCTGGAAGGAGTAAAATGAGAGCAGACAGGTTGCTTCCTCACCTAAATAACTGAATGTGTTTTTTTGCAAACTCATCAAGTTGTCAATTCACACACACTTTAAGCAAGACTGTACTTAGTATCTCCATATCAGGAATGGAACTTGACACAAGTTTCCATATATGCACCCACACATAATAAATGTCAGCCTCTTGGCAACTGCTATAAGAATTAGTGCTTATAGCATTGGACATTCTGTTAAAATCATTAATTTGAAATAGTGTTCTTTACAGGGGAATTTTATCAGAAAGGATATAAAGTGTTTTAAGCATGTGATTCCAAAGGAAAGGGAAAGCTAATAAAGAGCTTAGTAGCATCACATTGATTTAGCTATTTTACAGGTACAGTTTGGAGCTAAAGTGATTTTTAGCCTCTTTAGTGATTTAAGTCTGACCACTGTGGTGGTAGGAGACAGATTTCATATTTATAGAGGTTCATATGTGGTACATTTGGCTTTAAAGTAATTGTGGTTGGCACTGTAGTAGGAAGCCATCTAGGGCACTTCTGACATCTAATACACGGTGTTTCTGGTAGGCATGGGCCAGAGTTTGATTTGTTTTTTGAGGAGACGATTATATATCTATTTAGGCAAGGTCAGTTCTTATTTTTGGCATTCATACTAGAATTCTCTCTTCTGGTTCTTATGTTTTTGCACATTATAGACAAGTAGTAAATCCCAAACAGAGAAATTCCTGAGAATACAGGTGTTTAAAAACCTGAAATCAGTTTACCTTAAAACATTTCAATGTTTTGAAGGAGAAAAGGATATTGTTTCAATTCCCCCTTTGCAAAGAAGTTTTGACTGAGTTTTTGAAATGTGTTTTATTACCTGATATACCAGGGGTGTTTGGTTGGTATTCTTTTTGTTCTTAAGTCTCAGTATCTCTGTTTTCCTTTAAAACGAGGGTCAGCAAACTTTTTCTGCAAAGGCCCAGAGAGTAAATATTTTAAGCTATGTAGGCTACGTATGGTCTCTGTTGCATCTCCCCCAACTCCACCGTCCTCTTCCCCTTCTCTCTCCTCATCCTCTGTTTTTTACAACCTTCTAAAAATGTAGAAACATTCTAACCTTGAGTAGCCTACAAAAACAGATTTGATCCCCTGGCTGTTTTAAGTGAACCGTTAATTCTAGACTCAGTTCTGCCCCAAACTCACTTTTCTTATAGGCAGTTGGTATGATTGGCTTCTCTCACCCGTTTATGAAAATAACTTAATCGTCTCTTCCAGCTTGCAGAATCTATGAAATACCTATACACTTGCTTTTGTTTTGTCATTTTAGATATACAGTTTAATTATCACAGAAAAAGTTTGATTGTGCTTCAGTTAAATTTCATAATGCCTAGGTTAGAATTATCTAGAGCCAAATCATCTGGCATGTGAGCTCAGTGTCAGAAAGTCTGAATTTGAGTCCCTCCGCCTGCCCCCGCCCCCCGCCAATTGTTAGACTCTTATGGTCTCAAGCCACCAAACCACTCTGACTTTCAATTTCCTCTTCATCAAATTGAGGAAATGACACCAATTCTTCCTACCTCTTAAAATTGCTTAATTTTCTAATTGAAATGTAGATACTGAAAATGCTTTGTAAACTACAAAACATAAAATCGTCATTATACGTCATTCTTCTAAGCTATGTGCTTTTATAACCAAATTTCCCTTTATAAATTTTATTATAGGAAAAAAAAATATATATATATATATATTTTTTTTTACTTAAAACTACTAGCTTAAATAACATTAGCCAATAGAGGCAATAAATTCTTCTTAGTTTAACATCTGGAAAATAGTAGGTGACCAATGACTAGTTAGTCAAGGCAGCAGTAGCTTTTTCCAACCAGAACTTATACCTAGATTTTGAATATACTGTTTCTTTTCCAGTGGTATCAAGTGCTCTCTAGAGTATGGATAACTCAGTTCTTAATATAGTGCCTTGCACATAGTAGCCACTCAAATATTTGCTGACTTTCTCTAGGACCTTAGTCCACAAAGACATCAGATGTTCCTATTTCCCTTTCAGCTGTAAATAATTACATTTTTATACTTAGAATATAAAACTGTTGGCTTTCCTTCTTTCATAGTTGTTGTTAAAGAAATTCTCCACTGATGTTTGCTCCATTCCCTCTATTCCTTTTCTTTTTTTCCGTCTTCCGTGATATGGAGAATGAAAGTCTCCATTCCCTGAGACTGGACAGGTTTTGTCCAATTAAAAGGTAGTTAATTCCCAGTTGACTTTTTTTCTTAACCCCCTCCCATCAATTATGTCCATCAAAAGCCTCTTTAAACTAATTTTCATGTAATAAAAGCTATGCCCTGGTTAATGGAAGTTGCTCTGGGTGGGGGCAGGTAGGAAGGAAACTCCCTAGAAATCTGAGGTGAATTTCTCAGGTTTATTTGGTTTTGTGTTATATACAACCTAAAGTACTGCACAAAATACCCTAGTGCAATACTCCCCAAATCTGGCTGTACATCAGAATCACCAGAGGAACTTTGAAAAACCAAGGATTTCCGGGCCCTGTCTCAGACTTACTGAATTAGAGTCTTCAAGAGGGTCATGCCTAGGAATCCATATTTTTAAAAAGATCCAGCCAGGTTTGAAAACCAGTGGAGTAGTTAACTGCTGTGGTCTGTAGGGTAAGACAGATGTGAGTTTAAATTCTGGCCATGTGATTTGCTTCCTATATGAATTTGAGCAAATCATTTAACCTCTCTCCAGAAAAGTAAGCATAATAATAAAATTATATTGCATAGATATTTTCAAGGATTACATGAGATAATTTAGCATTTAAGTGCTTGGCATGGAACACTCAATAAATCGTTTATCATTGTATATGACTGTATTATTATTTTTCTGACAAATACCGTATTCCTTAGGAAAAAAGTTTAAACTGAATTTAAATTTTGAATATAATCTTATTTAAATAGGATTTGAATTAGAAATTTATTTCATGACAGCCCCAAATTAAATTCGTTATGCCACATGTGACTTTTCAGCATCTCATTAATAGAAATATATATTCACTCTGTAGTTTTCTTAGGAAAACTTGGTACTTCTTACAGCAGTAGTATGTACATGTTGCTAATAGGCCAAGGGGACAGTCATGTCTATTTGGTAGAAACTATTTAGAATTAAACTAAATGCAGTAAAAGAAAAATTGAAAAGAAAGGATACAAAAGTATTCTGTGTTCACTCCTTGATTTCCATTAGGCCCAACCTGATTTTTTTTTTTTTTTTAAGACCAAAGCCACAACTGAGTCTGGGATGCTAGTGCATACAAGAATATGATATATGCATGGTAATTGTAGCAAATGTTTAGTTTTCTTTAAAAACATGATTTCAAACACTATACCAGAAAGAAATGATATCAGCCTTTTATATGTGCTAAAATAAGTATCTGTATAGGCTGCTGTGGTTTTTAACATCCTAAATATTATGAGATCCTTTAAAAATACTTATCCTTCATGTTTGTTTAAATGTAAGAAAATAAGTCTTATCATGAAATGTAAGAGTGCTTCATGCTCCACTCATCTTATCATGCTAAGTATTGTCTTACTATTTTAAAAAATTATTTGCCCAATAGTTTGGATGTGTTCTATGAAACACTGAACTGCTATCACAGTTATGTATTACTGGGACTATCCCTTTCGGTAAGGTCTAGGGTAGCCATTTCTAAAGTGAAAATGAGCAGTGAAAAATCATCATTAAAAATAGCCAATTATGTTGGTTCTTTGGTTACAATGAAATTCCCAGGGGTAGCCGTATAAATTATAGCCTTATACTGGTAAGTTGAATTTGGCCAAGTCATAGCTCTAGTTTGTAGCAGAATCAATCTTAAAACTCAGGTCTCCTAACTCCCCTCGGAAACTAGCCCTTTATTCAGTGGATAAGCCTAGACTAAGCCAATTTGGTCCTCACCCCCTTCCCAAAATCCCCAAGATGGATTGTTAGAGAGTATTTATTGAGACCAAATGTCTGAAGAATTAGCGTAATATTAGGAGTAACAGTTAACCTTTATTCAGGTACTGAATTGGTGCTTTACCTGCTTTCATTTAATTTTTATTCTATCACCCTATGAGATATATATTGTTATTATGTCCATTATAGAGTTTACTATCTACCTAGTATTCATAATTTCATAATATCAAAACCAGCCATAATATTAACTCTTATTAGAATAGCTACTATAGGACCTTATTTCTGACACTGTCCTTTACTTTCTCTTTTCATATTATTTTATATATTTATGAGAGTATAGGTGTGAATATTCACATTTTGAACATGTAGCACCTGACACTAAACAGGTTGAAATAACTTATCCAAATTCACACAAACTGAGGTTTGAACTCAGATCTGATTCCAAATTTCATTCTTGTTCCACAACTTTATTTTACTTCTTCAACACTATATTCACAACTCTTATTAAAGTAAGATTAGTTTTATTTGGGAAACAGGGAGGGCATATCAGAGCAAACATCTTTTTTCTTAAACCAGGGGTTCTTACCATATGTATGCTTTAATTTTCTAAGATTAAAACGTTTTCCTGTTCCATTGTTATCAAACTGTAGAAAATCAGCTTAGTGCCACAATATACAAGGACTTTAAAAGTTACTTAGAGGGTAGAAGTGTTGTGGCCTCTCTGAATTGTCAGAGATCTTCTCTAGGTATGTTTCATGGGCACTTTTGTTAGGTGAACTCGGAATGTAGGTATTTGTGGAAAGTATCATAGTGTCATGCATGTTATTATTTTCTTTTGGAAGCTAGACAAACTTGCAAGAGTATATCATTCAAAATGCTAAACTTTGGATCTTCTGTAGCTAATCTGATTAAACATTCAAAGTTACAAATTTGTGATGAGTATAATGCCAAAATTTGCACAGGTTTTAGTAATTAATAGCACAGTTGTCTAGGAATCCTGGTATAAGGATTATTTTGGAGACAGATCATTCATCCATTTCTATTTTAGTTTACAGCTGACAGTAGTATGATTCATACTGGTACTGTATTGATTCATCTTGATGGATATTGTGACTCCAGAATAATTAACATAAGGGATGCTTTTGACATAAGCAATGGAGAAGTTGAATAAAAATTATTAAAAATGGAAGGTTTACTTCTCCAGGATAGTGGCTTTTCAGTTTTTCATTATTGTGTTCTGCCTTAAGTAGCTTTTAGAGTTTAGTAAATAGCTATAACCTATTCCAATAGAGTTGGTAGACCTGTCAAAACTGGATGCCTTCTTTTTCTCCTTATTGGTGTATAGTTGCTTTACAATGTTGTGTTAGTTTCTGCTGTACAGTGAAGTGAATCAGCTATACATATACATATATCCCCTCCTTCTTGGACCTCGCCCCCCCATCCCACCCATTTAGGTCATCAAAGAGCACCCTGTGCTCTTTGTGCTATACATCAGGTTCGCACTAGCTATCTCCTTTACACATGGTAGTGTATTTATGTCAAACCTAATCTCCCAGTTCATCCCACCCTGCCCTTGCCCCTCTGTGTTCACACATCCATTCTCTATGTCTATATCTCTATTCTGGCCCGGCAAATAGGTTCATCTGTACCATTTTTCTAGATTCCACATATATGCATTAGTATACAATATTTGTTTCTCTCTTTCTGACTTACTTCACTCTGTATGACAGACTCTAGGTCCAACCACATTTCTACAAATGACCAAATTTCATTTCTTTTTGTGGCTGAGTAATATTCCATTATATATATGTACCACATATTCTTTATCCATTCATCTGTCGATGGGCATTTAGGTTGCTTCCATGACCTGGCTATTGTAAATAGTGCTTCAGTGAACATTGGGATGCATGTGTCTTTTTGAATTCTGGTATTCTCTAGGTATATGCCCAGTAGTGGGATTGCTGGGTTGTATGGTAGTTCTATTTTTAGCTTTTTGAGGACCCTCCATACTGTTCTCCATAGTGGGTGTACCAATTTACATTCCCACCAACAGTGTAGGAGGGTTCCCTTTTCTCCGTACCCTCTCCAGCATTTATTGTTTGTAGATTTTTTGATGATGGCCATTCTGACCGGTGTGAGGTGATACCTCACTGTAGTTTTGATTTGCATTTCTCTAATGATTGGTGATGTTGAGCATCCTTTCCTGTGTTTGTTGGCAATCTGTATATCTTCTTTGGAGAAATGTCTGTTTAGGTCTTCTGCCCATTTTTTGATTGGGTTATCTGTTTTTTTGATATTGAGCTGCATGAGCTGTTTGTATATTCTGGAGATTAATCCTCTGTTCGTTGCTTCATTTGCAAGTATTTTCTCCCATTCTGTGGGTTGTCGTTTCATCTTGTTCATGGTTTCCTTTGCTGTGCAAAAGCTTTTAAGTTTAATTAGGTACCATTTGCTTATTTTTGTTTTTATTTTCATTACTCTAGGAGGTAGATCATAAAAGATCTTGCTGTGTTTTTCCTATGTTTTCCTCTAAGAGTTTTATAGTGTCTGGTCTTACATTTAGGTCTTTAATCCATTTTGAATTTATTTTTGTGTATGGTGTTAGGTAGTGTTCTAATTTCATACTTTTACATGTAGTTGTCCAGTTTTCCCAGCATCACTTATTGAAGAGGCTGTCTGTTCTACATTATATATTCTTGTCTCCTTTGTCATAGATTAGGTGACCATAGGTGGTGGGTTTATCTCTGGGCTTTCTATCCTGTACCATTGATCTATATTTCTGTTTCTGTGCCAGTACCATACTGTCTTGATTACTGTAGCTTTGTAGTATAGGCTGAAGTTGGGGAGCCTGATTCCTCCAGCTCCGTTTTTCTTTCTCAAGATTGCTTTGGCTGTTTGGGGTCTTTTGTGTTTCCATACAAATTGTAAAACTTTTTGTTCTAATTCTGTGAAAAATGCCAGTGGTAATTTCATAGGGATTGCATCGAACCTGTTGATTGCTTTGGGTAGTATTGTCATTTTCACAATATTGATTCTTCTGATCCAGGAGCATAGTATATCTCTCCATTTGTTTGTGTCATCTTTGATTTCTTTCATCAGTGTTTTATAGTTTTTTTTTAATTAATTAATTTATTTATTTTTGGCTGCGTTGGGTCTTCGTTGCTGTGTGCAGGCTTTCTCTAGTTGCAGCGAGCGGGGGCTACTCTGCATTTAGTATAGATGTCTGCTACCTCTTTCCTCATTGTATGCTGACCATTATCCCCTTGATAGGTGTGGCTGATGTGGTGACCAGAGCCTGCACTGGCTATCGAGCAGGGCCTCCCCTTTGCTCTGTGGTTGTCACTGCCCTGTCAGAGGTGGGGTCTGCTCTGTAGTTGTTGGAGTTGAGGCCCCCAGATCTGTTTCTTAGTTGTGTTTCTGATCTGTGGTGCAAGGTAGGTGGGATTGGAGCACTCCCACTGGGAGAGAAGCAACTGACTATTGCTCCTCTGGAGTTGTTGCCCTGTGGGCGTGCTCTGTTGTGTCACCTTTCACCTGTTATGTGAGCTCTCAGGTTACACTGTTGTTGGCACTGCTCTTGGCCCCACCCGAACTAGGGGTATGCCAATAATTAGCCCTGGTGTCTCTCAGTTTTTGTTTTCGTTTTTAATTTATTTATTTATTTATTTATTTTTGGCTGCGTTGGGTCTTCGTGGCTGCACGTGGGCTTTCTCTAGTTGTGGCAAGTGATGGCTGCTCTTCATTGTGGTGCGCAGGCTTCTCATTGCAGTGGCTTCTCTTGTTGCAGAGCATGGGCTCTAGATGCACGGGCTTCAGTAGTTGTGGCTCGCGGGCTCCAGAGCACAGGCTCAATAGTTGTGGCACACAGGCTTAGTTGCTCCACAACATGTGAGATCTTCCCAGACCAGGGCTCAAACCCGTGTCGCCTGCATTGGTAGGCAGATTCTTAACCACTGCGCCACCAGGGAAGCCCCTGTAGTTTTTCTGGGTACAGGTTTTTGCCTCCTTAGGTAGGTTTATTCCTAGGCATTTTATTCTTTTTGTCTCAATGGTAAATGGGATTGGTTCCTTAATTTCTCTTTCTGATCTTTTGTTGTTAGTGTATAGGAATGCAAGAGATTTCTGTGCATTAATTTTGTATCCTGCAACCTTACCAAATTCATTGATTAGTTCTAGTAGTTTTTTGGTGGCATCTTTAGGATTTTCTATATATAATATCATGTCATGGGCAAACAGTGACAGTTTTACTTCTTCTTTTCCAATTTGTATTCCTTTTATTCTTTTTCTTCTCTGATTGCCAGAGCTAGGACAATACCATGTTGAATAATAGTGGTGAGAGTGGACATCCTTGTCTTGTTCCTGATCTTAGAGGAAATGCTTTCAGTTTTTCACCATTGAGAATGATGTTTGCTGTGGGTTTGTTGTTTATGGCCTTTACTATGTTGAGGTAGGTTCCCTCTGTGCCCACTTTCTGGAGAGTTTTTATCATAAATGGGTGTTGAATTTTGTCAAAAGCTTTTTCTGCATCTATTGAGATGATCATAGATTTTTATTCTTTTATTTGTTAATATGGTGTATCACATTGATTGATTTGCGTATATTGAAGAATCCTTGCATCCCTGGGATAAATCCCACTTGATCATGGTGTATGATCTTTTTAATGTGTTGTTGGATTCTGTTTGGTAGTATTTTGTTGAGGAGTTTTGCATCTACGTTCATCGCTGATATTGGTCTGTAGTTTTCTTTTTTTTATGATATCTTTGTTTGGTTTTGGTATCAGGGTGCTGGTGGCCTCATAGAACGAGTTTGGGAGTGTTCCTCCCTCTGCAATTTTTTGGAAGAGTTTGAGAAAAATAGGTGTTAGTTCTCCTCTAAATGTTTGATAGAATTTGCCTGTGAAGCTGTCTAGTCCTGGACTGTTGTTTGTTGGAAGATTTTTAATTACAGTTTCAATTTCATTACTTGTGATTGGTCTGTTTACATTTTCTGATTCTTCCTGGTTCAGTCTTGGAAAGTTGTACCTTTCCAAGAATTTGTCCATTTCTTCCAGGTTGTCCATTGTATTGGCATATAGTTGCTTGTAGTA
>NC_041220.1:126773980-126833393 GCF_002837175.3 Physeter macrocephalus
CTTCCTGGTTCAGTCTTGGAAAGTTGTACCTTTCCAAGAATTTGTCCATTTCTTCCAGGTTGTCCATTGTATTGGCATATAGTTGCTTGTAGTAATCTCTCATGATCCTTTGTATTTCTGCAGTGTCAGTTGTTACTTCTCCTTTTTCATTTCTAATTTTATTGATTTGAGTCCTGTCCCTTCTCTTGATGAGTCTGGCTAAAGGTTTATCAATTGTGTTTATCTTCTCAACCAACTTTTCATTTTATTGATCTTTGCTATTGTTTTCTTCATTTCTATTTCATTTATTTCTTCTATGATCTTTATGATTTCTTTCCTTGTACTAACTTTGGGTTTTCTTTGTTCTTCTTTTTCTAGTTGCATTGGGTATAAGGTTAGATTGTTTATTTGAGTTTTTTCTTGTTTCTTGAGGTGAGATTGAATTGCTATAAACTTCCCTCTTAGAATGGAAGTTTTTTTGCTGCATCCCATAGGTTTTGAGTCATCGTGTTTTCATTGTCATTTGTTTCTAGGTATTTTTTTATTTCCTCTGTGATTTCTTCAGTGATCTCTTGGTTATTTAGCAGCACACTGTTTAGCCTCCATGTGTTTGTGTTTTTTACAGTTTTTTTTCCTGTAATTGATTTGTAATCTCATAGCATTGTGGTCGGAAAAGAGGCTTGATACATCTATATTTCAATTTTCTTAAATTTTCTGAGGCTTGATTTGTGACCCAAGATGTGATCTATCCTGGAGAATATTCCATGTGCACTGGAGAAGAAAGTGTATTCTTCTGCTTTTGGGTGGAATGTCCTATAAATATCAATTAAATCTATCTGGTCTATTGTGCCATTGAAAGCTTGTGCTTCCATATTTATTTTCTGTCTGGATGAAGTTTTCAGCTGATTTTTCAGCAGAAACTCTACAGGCCAGAAGGGAGTGGCAGGATATATTTAAAGTGATGAAAGGGAAAAACCTACAACCAAGATTATACTACCCAGCAAGGACCTCATTCAGATTTGATGGAGAAATCAAAAGCTTTACAGACAAGCAAAAGCTAAAAGAATTCAGCACCACCAAACCAGCTTTACAACAAATACTAAAGGAACTTCTCTTGGTGAGAAACACAAGAAAAGAAAAAGACACAAATCAGTTAAGGAAATGGTAATAGGAACATACATATCAATAATCACCTTGAATATAGATGGATTAAATGCTCCAACCAAAAGACACAGACTGGCTGAATGGATACGAAAACAAGACCCCTATATATGTTGTCTGTAAGAGACCTACTTCAGACTAGGGACACATACAGACTGAAAGTGAGGGGATGGAAAAAGATATTCCATGCAAATGGAAATCAAAAGAAAGCTGGAGTAGCAATACTCATATCAGATAAAATAGACTTTAAAATAAAGACTGTTACAAAAGATAAGGAAGGACACTACATAATGATCAAGGGATCAATCCAAGAAGAAAACATAACAATTATAAATATTTATGTACCCCGCATAGGAACACCTCAATACATAAGGCAAATGCTAACAGCCATAAGAGGGGAAATCGACAGTAACACAATAATAGTGGAGGACTTTAACACCCCACTTACACCATTGAATGCCTTCTTTTCTTAAAAAGTAATGTGCTCTTCTGATTTGTAAGCTCAGTTTTCTATAGTCTTATAACCTTGTAAAAGATAGAACATTTTTAGTTTGAACTCTAGTTGAAGTGTCTAATTGAATGCTTTCAATCATGGGTTTTAGTTTTCCTAAAGGTTTCATTCTTGGAAAGTATTGGCCCAGAGTATCATAAAAGAAAATAATGAAAACTGTATTCATGAACAAACATGCTGTTGGGGATGTGAGTTGTAAAGCATGTTGGGATGTTCCTAAGAAGTTACCTTAATTGTAAGGAGAGCACCGTATGCTATCCTTTGGCCATTCAGAGAATGAGAGTACAGGTATGGGCAGTGGGGAGGGTGAAATATGTACCTGCAGAGCTCTTATGAATGGAACTGAAAGGCACGTCTGGCATGTGAAACAGTGTAGGGCAGACTGAGCTACCTAAAAGACTGTTGTCATTGCAGTGGCTCCTAGACACTGGTTTTTGAGGAAAGAAAGGAAAGAGGAAGTGTGTACATACTAAGGGAAAGGCTCAGGGAAAAGAAACATCCTTGATTTTCTAAGTGCCTCTTCTGTTTTCATTGCTTTGTAAATAAGATGGAGGGCAAATACAGTTATTCAAAAATATAAATGACCACAAAAGAGAGAAGTCATGGTTCAATATACTTTGGTTTTTACTGCTGATTTTTATGGTGTGCATTTGTGTTTACAATGCTCTCTGAAACAAACCTCCCACAGTCACTTTTTTTTATAACTTCTTTACCACTCATCATCTCACTTTTATGAAGTTGTTTGCATTAATTTGCATCTGTAGTCATTCCCTAAGTTCATTCTGGAATGGCTGAAACCACTTATAAAGAAGAAAATATTCAGGGTATCTAATGGCCCAATGTGTTACTTACGATTGCTGAATTTTGCTTTTGACCAGGAATGTTTTTTTGTTTCCGTTTTTTAATATTTATTTATTTATTTGGCTGCATTGGATCTTCGTTGTGGCATGCAGGATCTTTCATTGAGGAGCATGGGATCTTTTGTTGCAGCATGTGGGCTTATCTCTAGTTGTAGGGCAGGCTTTTTGCTAGTTGTGGTGCACAGGCTCAGTAGTTGTGGCACATGGGCCGTAGAGTGCGTGGGCTTAGTTGCTCCACGGCGTGTGGGATTTAGTTCCCTGACCAGGGATCAAACCCGAGATCCCTGCATTGGAAGGCCGATTCTCAACCACTGGACCACCAGGGAAGTGCCCTGACCAGGACTATATTAACGTTTTCATTAAAAAATACATCATTTTCTCTTTGTAATTAGAATATGTATGGAGACAATAGAGCCTTTAATTTATTTATTAAGAATAGTAATAAATATTATTTTGAATATTTCTCTTTGAAGCTTAGAAAATTTTGGCATCAAAGTTACATTTAGTGCTGATTATACACAATAATTGTGTTATTTTTATCAATTGTATCTCAACTAAAGTGGTCCTCTGCAATTCTATGCCCTAGGGAGAAAAAGACGGAACTCTGTTCTTTAAATCTATACTTCTAGATTTTAAGAAAAAAGAAAGGAAATAAAATTACTTTTATTCTTAATCTTTTATTTTTATTTCCTTATTATTAAATATATAGAGCACAGTATTATATAATCCATGTAATAAATTTAATAATCTGTATTTAGTGGGGATTTGTATATTTTATTATCTCTTCCTTAATAGAATAGATACATTCCTAAAAAGTTTGCTCTACAACTTTCTATTTATTATAGTGATTTTTTTCCCGATGATTTCCATAATATTAAAATTGTAAACCATTTTTCTAGTTCTGACATCTAACTATCAAAATCATATTTGTTTTTAAACATCTATATCCTTAAAAGAAAAGCAATAGTTCTCGCATAAAATATTAACAACCTTGAAATATTAACAACATTTCTGTAACGTACTCAAAATAAGAAACAATCTTTGGCAGAAGGATTGTCATTCTCATTTTTCCTCACAAACTGTTTTCCCATCGTAAACAATCACATGAGCTTTAGTGATTAGGTGACACTGTTTGCTAGTGTGGAATTGCACTACCACTTCAAATGTTATCTCCACATTAACAGTATGTGTTTTCTCTTAGCCTTTTTCCTTCTTTAAAATTTATTATCTTTTCCAAAAGTCTTGATTTAGATCACTTCTATTTTGACATGCTGATCATAAATAATTCTGTTTCAATAGTGTATCTATTGTATATTGAATCATAAAAGCATCATTTTATAGGTAGGCACCCTCATAGTCATAGATGTTGTACTGGGCCCCTGAATTCTGTAATCAGCTAGTTCTTGTTCTGTAATGTTGAGACAATTGACAGACTTCTAAAATTTGCAGGTTTCACAAGTGAATTTATATTCATTGTTCCTAAAGGTATGTCCTTCTTACAGTGTTAAGTATATGAGATAATATCTATGAAACACTGAAGAACTAAACATATTTGGTAGTTATGGCTATCACTACTCTGTGTCAGCCTTCTTCCCTGGGTCACATTTTCCCTTTTCTCCAAGGACTTCTTTGGGTTTTTTTATCTTCAGCTTGTGTTGGTTTAGGTTAACCAACAAAAAGCATTGTGTTGGTTTAGGTTAACTCAGCAGCCAAGCAGAGATGGATGGTGAGCGGTTATAGAAAGGTTAAGAAATGATGGCACTATTGTACAAACGCTTCTCCAGTCCCTTTTTATGTGAAAAAAATGTATTTGTCTTTGTAGTGCTCTCATTGTGACCCGCTTAATAATATATGGAAAAAAAGCATCATTTAGATGATAGAAATAAAACACGCAGAAGCAGAGAGTGGAAATTGCTTATCATTCCCCAACTTTTCTTTAAGCACCATCCTGTGTCAAACCAGATTAATGTAAAGTAGCAGAAAAATGATATTAAATATGAATATACCCAGATTTTCCTGGCCAGGCTTATTTGTTGGCTGCTTCTAGATATAATTCCTGAATTTCAGAATCCAGACCTCAGCATGTACTTTAGATGAATATTTTTTAAAATTTGAAATACAGAGAATATTATTAAGTACTTGGTTACTGGATGTTAAAATTCTGAGCTCCCAACTACATCTCTGTATAACAGATTCTCTCCATTTTACCAGTTCACCACGTAGGGAGGGAGGGGTCTTGAGACCTTCAGGAGAGACTTGATAGCAGTTAAACCTTATACTCCCTATCCTTTGGTTCAGAAAAGAGGTTGCATACATACCTTCATGGCTTTGCCTTTGTATATTTTATTTTCCGTTTATGGAATGTCCTGACCTGTGACAAGCTCTGGTTCATTCTATAAAATACAGTGTAGGTGTCCTTATCATCTAAGGCAACTCCCTGACCTTTCTACTCTTCATAGATAAAGTTGGTGGTTGCGTCCTTTGCACTCTCATATCACTTTGTGTACACCTATTGGAGCACTCTTTCTCAGTCAGTAGGATATAAGTTCCTTGAGGGGAGATACCAGATCTAATTATCTTTGTTTCTATTTAACCTGTATACAATGGTTTATACCTAGTGTATGTTTAGTATATGATTGCTGAATACAAAGATAAATGACCATGTTAAGAATCAGTGACTCATTGAATCCAGCCATACCCTGGGTTCAGGAACATATGTTCCATCTTTACATGTTTATTTAGGTGATTATCAGTCTATAAGCATTATTGAGTATACCATATCCACATCTACCCATAGGCTAATAGAGTTGCTGAAGAAAAAAAGTTGTAGAGAGTCAGGGAACAAAGTTAAGACAAAGCAAGAAGGTGGCCCAGATCCTGGGCTAGACTGAGATTGGATTTTATAGCATTAAATCATATTAACAAGTGAACTATTTTTACTGAATATTAAATCATATCAACAAATGCAACTATTTCTACTATGAGCAAAGCATTATGCCATAGTTAGTTGTGGGTTCTCTGTTATAAAGAAACTTAGAGTCTAACTTAGGTAGCAAGACGTAAGCAGATGAAGAGTGGCTCTGCAGTTCTCAACATTAGTTCAAAATATGAGAAGTCATAAGAGATGCCAAATGATTTTACAGATCAGTTTAAAACCAAAACCAGAACTACTCTGTTGATTCCTGGTCATGTAATGGTGTGACTACTAACAAATCACCTTTCTCCATTTTATGCAGCAGATGTGCTACACTGCAGAAGTAACTAAAATTTAATATGGGGAGCACCTGTGAGACTGATTTTTTTCTCAAAAGCAGTAGTTCCCAACCAGGGGTGATTTTGCCCTCCGGGGGACATTTGACAGCATTCAGACACATTTTTGGTTGTGGAGAGCTGGAGAGAGCGTCTACTGCCTGGAGGCCAGGGATGGTGCTAAACATCCTGCCATGCAGAGGACAGGCCCCCCAACAAAGAATATTATGAACCAAAACGTCAGCAGTGTAGCTGCAGTTGAGAACCCCTGCTGTATGGTCAGGATTACCACTCTTCTGTGTTCTCCTTGCCTTTTACAGGAAATTTGATTCATCTGTGATTTTCTGTTTCTGTTTGCTCATTCTTTATCATCTCCTCAGAGTTGTAAGCTTACCACAAGTGAGACCAGGAGCATACACCCAGGGACCAGACCACACCATAATTCAGTTCTTTGTAAGCTATTTCCTAGAAGAGCCTCCTTTTCTTTCTGCTAGAACCCTTCAGATGCCTTTTCTTTAGGCTTTTCCGGCCCATACTAACCCCAGAAATCTCCATTAACCCCCAACTTACACAGATCATACGTAGACCAAGTTTATAACCACAAGGTAATAGAAGCTTTCACTGTGCACCTGAATATTAAGGTGGACTCTCCAGGGTGGCCATACCCTGAACAAGCTTCCTGCCACTGTTTCTTTCTCTCCAGTTTTCCGCTCACTTTGACTACCACTTCAGCCTTCATTCCTGACCTCTGCCTTCCTCTTGCCTACACTGACCTGTTGCCTGGATTGCTTCTATTAGTTTGATCTGTGTTCATTTTAATCTTACTCAATTGCTAAGGTCAGTTGAATATTGGAAATGCCCTCTTCCTAAGTAGTAGTCCCAGGATATTATAACAATACTGTGATTATTCTCTTTTCAAAAATGCACATTGGTTTAAATGTTTACGAGACGGGGAAGAGAAGCTCCTGATGGTGTCGTGTGTACCAACGTACCCGTTGACGTGGTGGCTCTTTACCTCTGCTTCAGTAATAGCACTTTTGACATTATACCAGCATCCAAATTAATTCCAGAAAAATATGTGTCACATTTTGTTTCATCAGTTTTCCATCTCAGCACTAAAGATCGAGGCAAAAAATAAAGCAGTGTGCTTTCTGTATCTAACCTCATCTGATTTCATAGTCATGGCCAGATGTCACAGATGAATAGGGGACTTTGAGATATCGCTTTTCTTGTTAGATTTCCATCTTTCCTGTGTATGTTTAATAGAGCCAGCAGAATGAGAAAGGGTCTGGAGGGTACCTCTACCTTCTCTTCCTCCTCCAGTGAAAGGACTTCCTCTCACAGATAAGTGGACAGGGGTTAATAATAGTGGTATTCACAGGAATTAAAGAATTGGCTAGGCATGAGGAAATCAGGTGTTACTGTAGGTGTGTTTTCAGTTAGAATTGTGACTTCTATACTGTGTAGTAGTATTAGGGACATTTTGTTGTCCATATTTTTTTACAGAATACCCAATTTCATTGTGTGTATTATAAGAATGTTAATATGCCAGTTTCTAGGTGAACGCTGCCTCAGATTTCAAGATCTGTGCTTACAGCTAGGCTTCCACCCTTTCACTGTGAAGCTACAGAGGGGCTCCATCTGTTTGTCACCTGAAAGTTGTCTAAAAGAGTGCAGAGATTTAAAAACTGCTCCCATGTAAAACTTTTCAGAGATGAGGAAGCACTTTTCATGGACTGCTAACTTCTGGTAGATGTCAGTTATGTGCAGTTTGACCAAAAAATTCAGAAAAGTAAAGAAGTAGGGACACTTTATTCATTTAGTCATTTTAAAAGTGAAATTACTATTTGATTCATACAAGTGATATAAACCCTGTCATTAGATATTTCTGTCAAGTATTACCAGCTCCACATGTGTCACTTCTGTGAGAAGGTCTTAACTGATTAGTTTGGGTAAAGGAACTGCACATGCCCACCTCTACTCATCCTGGGCTCTTTTGGGAACTGCCTGGAGGCAGAGAGGTTCCATGGTGCCTACTCTACCAGGCTATAAGTTGACAGAAAAGGTTTTGCCCCTAAGGGGGAGCCTGCAGTTAGCACACGTGACTAAGTAGGTAGGTGCATCTAATTCAGAGGTGAAGTGTTAAGAAGTTGTGTGACTATACCGTTAAGCTACATTCTCCAGGAAAAAAAAATATATATATATATATTTTTTTTTTTTTGGTATGTTGACCTCCATATCTCTTACTCCTCTGTGTTCTTATTCTCTCATACCTACCTTCCCCACCATCATCTTCCAGTCCCCCGCTGTATTCAAATAGGGAAAACAGGATTATTTTGTGACGTCTATCCCCTCACCCTAAAAACTTTAACAATATCTTTGGCCATTTTGGGGGTCTTTTTCCTATTATTTTCTAGGTCTTCATATCTTCTGATTACTAATCCTTTGTCAGTTATATGTAACTTAAATGTCCTCTCCTAGTCCTGTTGCTTGTCTTTACACTTTACGTTTTATGTGGTCTTTTATTGTAGGACAGTTTCTCACTTTAATGTAACCTAGTTTATCAGTATTTTCCCTTTTGTGTTCTTTATGTCTTCTTAAAGAAATCTTTCTGTACTACATTCTCCAGGAAAAAAAAAAATATATATATATATATATTTTTTTTTTGGTATGTTGACCTCCATATCTCTTACTCCTCTGTGTTCTTATTCTCTCATACCTACCTTCCCCACCATCATCTTCCAGTCCCCCGCTGTATTCAAATAGGGAAAACAGGATTATTTTGTGACGTCTATCCCCTCACCCTAAAAACTTTAACAATATCTTTGGCCATTTTGGGGGTCTTTTTCCTATTACTTTGTAGGTCTTCATATCTTCTGATTACTAATCCTTTGTCAGTTATATGTAACTTAAATGTCCTCTCCTAGTCCTGTTGCTTGTCTTTACACTTTACGTTTTATGTGGTCTTTTATTGTAGGACAGTTTCTCACTTTAATGTAACCTAGTTTATCAGTATTTTCCCTTTTGTGTTCTTTATGTCTTCTTAAAGAAATCTTTCTGTACACCCAAAATCATATTTTTTATTAAATTCTCTCGTTATTCCTTTTATATTTAGGTCCTTAATCAAACTCGAGTTTTTGATGTAATATTCAGTGCTACAGTGAACATAATCATGCATCTCCTCATATAGATATACACTGTCCAATACAGAGACTACTATCCACATAACTATTTCAATTTAAATTGATTAAAATTAAAGAAAATTTCGAATTCAGTTCTTCAGTCTCACACTAGCCACATTTCAAGTTCTCAATAGCCCCTTGTGGTTGATGAGCACCCTACTGGACAGTGTACATACAGAACATCACCTTCTCTTCTCTAGGGTCTTTACCAGAACTGTCTTCTTAGTGGGTTTTGATTCCAGTTTCTGGCCTCCTGAACCCATAAGCGTGCTGAAAAGGCAACTAGCTTTTTATCTCTCAATAACTTCTTCCAAGAGTTAGAGCTGCTCCCAAGTGAAAAGCTGCCCTAAATACAGGACTTGTCTCTATAGTCCTCCTTCCAGATCTTAGCCTCATTATTACTTGTTAGTTCTCTGATTCCTTCATTTAGATGTTTTTCTCCACTTTTTCTACCTATTTTGAGCAGGAGGGTTTGTTCAAATTACCTAGACTGTCATTATTAAGAATGCAGCTACCCAGCATTCAAGCTTGCATTCCTTAACTAAAATATTGTTCATTTATATAAAAGTTTGATTCTTCTACCCTTAATTTTTATTAAATTTACCCTTAATTTTAATTTAAATTAAATATAGTTTATTTTGAAGTCAATATATTTTTTGTCCTAAATCCAAATCTAGTTTTCTCTTCTACCTTTGATTAGGCCTGTCAAGTAAATAAACCATTCTGTTTAAAAACATGCATATTCAGTATTAACTTTAAACATAAGCATAAATTATAATAGAATATTTGCTTAATATTTCTAAGGTACTCATGTGAATAAATAAGACTAAGTCTAGGCGTTATCTGAAAAAGTACATGGTTCATTTTTTAAAATATGTTTTGTTTGCTCATTGAATATCTGTAATTCTTCTGAGGATACCAGTAAACTCCAAGTAAATATAAGTAGTCTTGGAAACCTGAAGCTTTCCAGTAAAACTTTGCTGAAACACAATTTTGTGGGGAGAATTATAAACTTTGCAGATTAACATAGCGGCAACAACCCAACTTTAAGCATTAAAGCCAAACTGCCTGATAACCAGTGTCAATAAGGCTATCATTCATGCAGCTACACATTAACATACTTAGTGGCATTAATGCAGTGCTACCAACTGTGAAATAAATACTGCAGGCTTCAGTGCACTCGGAAAGCATCTAGGAAATTGAAAACAGCATTCTTAAGGTTTGTGTTTTTTACACACTCCCTAATGTTACAAGATTTTAATATATTTACCCATATGAAGTTTTGGCCTTCAATACAATACCCAGAGAATATAAGATTTGAAGATAACTGTTAATACTGATTATTCCTAATAAACTTTGTTGCTGAATGTTATAATAATAAATAACAAGCTTCACTTTAAAGCACCACAGATAAGAATAAAGGGTAATATTCATTTTACAGCCAATTAATAAATGATTTAACATTTTAAAGCATTTAATAAGACTGAAACCCACAGCAAAGCTGTTCGCTGGTGTATAATTACCAGAGAAGTTCACTAGGTCAGAGTAAAAGCAAAGAAGATTGATCTTAACATGTAATATGCAGTGTACCTTTGTTTCTTAATCAAAATGTGGAAAAGGACATAAAATACAGACTTGCATTTTCATCAAAATTTAAACCAGACTTGACATCTTTAAAATATGCCTCAAAAGTTAGAAGTATAGAAATGTCATCACTTGCACAAGTAAGAAAAAACTAACACATGTGTAGTCCATCTCAATCATTCCTGAAAACAGACCACACAACAAACTTACATTTTTAAGCCAAGGTGTAAAGGGGGAAAAAGGAGACTTAATGGCATCAGAGCTAATGTCCCCTGGGTATGGAAAGGAAAAGTCTAGGGTAATAGGGCAAGTATTCTTCCATCAGCCTCTCTGTTTACTCTCCACTGTTTTTTAGGGTGAGGAGGTAATTAATTATCTGTACTTTATTGAATCATAAGGCTTTATTAAGCAACAACTTGAAATGACTTATATAAAATGTCTTATTATGTGGGCTTCAGTCTTTGAGGCACAAACTCATCATCAAATTTCTTTTTATAAGGTAATTTACAAGGCTCTACAGTTTCCATGTTAATATGTAACTTATATGCTGCCTTATTTTATGTTTTACCATGTCTTATAAGTGGCTCTTAGAAATTTTAAAGCACTATGTAATTCAGTATTAGTTCTTGGGCGACTCTGAGGAATGGAAGGCAGGATGATACAATCTGCTTTCCTTCCATAAGGAACATGAGTATTAGCAGGGAGAAAGCAAGTTTGGACATAAGGGCTAGAGAAAAACTCATTGAAACCTCAATGGCACTTTTTATAGTAATTTTTCTTAGGGCTACGCTAAGACTGAGCCATATTTTAAAATATATTTTCTCTATAAGAAAAGGCAAGTCTGTCTTAATGAGTAATATAAAAGCTAAGAGATTTGAAAATTCAAAAAATTATAAAGAAAATGTATCATCATTTTTATTGCATTTCAATTAACAAGTTCATTTATTTATATTTTTGAATGGTGTTTAAATTTTTTAATTCAAAATCAATGATCAGTGCATGACTTTAAACATGAGATTTCCTAGTTTTGTGGTGACGACAAAATCACAGTTCCTAGGCTCGTGAGCAAGACTGGTACTTATTAGCAGTAGTAGAAGTCGTAATAAAAATAATGATGTCTGACAATCATAATAACACTTCTTACTTGATTACCATCTATTACCGATTTTCTTTTAAGGTGCCCCCATATTATTATTATTATTAAATAGCAAATAGGGAAAATAAGTCAAAAAGAAAGCAAGTCAAATAACTTTAAATCTTCGTTCTTTCATTCATTCCCTCATTATTCATTCCCCTCCTTGTTTCTAAAAGGATATTAAGCTAATAACAGCTTAATGATAGACATCATATGGTGACTCTTAAACAAGTTGACAAGGTAAAATGAAAGCATGACTACTTTACACACTTCTCTCATCACTAAGGCATTATGCCAGTTAGTTAAATAAAAAATAAAGAGATAAATATGTCAAACCAACTTGTTTTATGTAGAGAAGACATAATCCAAAACATTCCCTTTTCTCACAGTTATTTGCCATCCTGAGAATCCAATCTGAATCTCAGTAGTAGATGTTCGGATGGAAGAATCTCAGTAGTAGATGTTTGAAAATACAGCGCATGTACAGAGAGAGGGCTTATGAGTTTATGTATATGCAGATATACAGTGATGTTTTTAAAATCTAGATTACAAAACTGATATAAAATTCAAGCTAACAACATATCTTGTTAAGATAAGAATCTTAATCCTCTATGAAAAGAAAAACAAAACAAAACAAAGCCGGATAACAGGTTTCTTTTGGTGGTGATCTACAAGGTACTAGGGATATGATTTCCCTCTTGTTCTGCTGTCTCCGTGTCCCTCAGTCATCAGAGGTAGCCCATCACTCCAGTTACTCTTCCTGTCAGTTATTGGTGGCGACAGCCAGTCTGACCTGAAAAGAAACCAACACTCCTTCCCAACCTGGAAATGGTGGTGGCTTATTTCAGCAGCCCCCATGCCCTGCAGCTGCCGCCGTCACCCTCCCAACAGCAAGCTTTGTTTATTTAAAATAGAGCAGGCCGCCTTCACATGGAAGCTGGCTGGATTCTTCAAGTACTAATCAGCTTAACACAGTTTTCCTGAGCATTTCACATAAAAAGAAAAAGCCTGTCACTTTTTTCCACATTAGACCATTACTTCTGAACCATCCTACTTCTTTAAAGAATTTCTTTATAGTGGATGTTGTAATAGGAGTTGTTTTATTTGCCATTTGTTGGTCAGGTATAACTAGGTGCAGAGAGTGGAAGAGGGAAAGTAAAGAGAAACTACGGAAGCACACTTCTCAGACTCCACAAGTTAGTTACTATTTCATAGTATTAGAAACAAAGTCACTATAATTTCCTTTTCCAGCCCTATGTGTAGTGTTAGTAATATTGTTGTCATGGTGTCTTTACTATTTAGGGATTTATAGGAGCCATTTTTCTGGCAATCCAAAACTCTCTTAAACATAAAACATTGAATGAAATGAGTTGAAAATATTATTAATACTATTAGACAAAAATGCTGTTCATTAGTTTCAAAGAAGGTGATATCATTAATATTAACAATGTCACTTGCTTTAAAAGAATAAGTATCCTACTCCTGTTTTTCATTAGAAATACAAGCAAGAATACTAAAAAGTCTTTACTGCAATAATCAATCATTTGAAAGAGTTGTCTGAAACTATTAGATTTACACACTTTATATTGGCCCTACCTAAGTTTATTATAAGTAGTCAAATACAGCTAAAGTATATATTAAACCCACCAATTCAGTCAGTGCAACAATTTAGGGGGACATTGATTCTTCTTTTAGACAGTGTTAGCTCAAATAATATGACTAACCATTAGTGCTTGTTATAATTATATATTTTTCCCTACTCATCCCTAATTATTCATTTCTGTTACTTCTTAAATCCACCCCTTGGTTAAGAAAACATAGACATTTCCATGTAGCAGTTAAAGACAAATAAGATAAAAAAGAAAATACATATTAAATTCCCTATTAGGTTCCCTGACCGTGCTCACTAGTTTCATTCTTGGTTTCTTTTTCTATAAGCATATGTACTTTACTTTCATGGATGTGTTCAAAGTATTAACTCTATTAAGAGTTTTTGAATGCTGAATTGCAAATTCTATTTAAATAACATTAACAGTAGAAACTCTGTGATTTTGAAGCCCCCAACATAATGGTGCGTTAAGAGGATAATAGAAACCAACTTGAAGGTATCTAGCTTACAGCTGCCCAAGCCTCCTCTCCCTACATCATGGACCTATTTTGCTTGGTATTATGGTGTGTGTGTATGTGTGTGTGCCTGATTGTGTATCTGTGTATGTATATATGTGCATACATCTATCTGACTAGAGTGTTCTTGTCTCCTTTGGGTCTCTGGCTCCCTGGTTGAACTCTGATAAGACCACCATTTGAAGGGATCCTACCAGCCTCTTCCTAGAATTATATCTCTGCTTCTGAATTTGTATCTTCTCAGATAGACATCATTAATTGAAGCTGGGACTTTACACAACACTAAAAATCACGAAGTAGGACCATTCAAAGCCAAAACAGCTTCCTACCCTAGGATTGGGTCCTTTCCCCGCCTGAGATTGGTAGATGCTAAAGTTGACTTGCATTTTAAAATATGTTTTCTGTTACTTGTTGTAAAACAAAATAAGATTAGGGAACGTGTGGACGTTTGTGGGGGTTAGATCTAGGAGGTGAGGGGTGAACTGGAATTCTGGGACGTCTTGGGTTAGTCTGACATAACATAGATGAAGGGCAACATGATATTAGTATTGGTAGATTCAAGGCATAAATTGTATTGGTGTCACTGTGAATGGTGGGAGAAGGGACAGTCAGGTGTTTGGGGCTCCCTCTTGAACCCATTTATGAAGGCTTAATGGTCTAGGAAAGTGGATCTAAACCCCAGTGTGCAGAACTCATGCTTAACCTGTCTGGAGGAGGGCTTAACCTGTCTGTTGGGGCTACTCCTCCTCTTATAGGTCAGGGCTACTCCTTGATACCTATGGGTTATAGACATTCTGGATCAGTAAATAGATGATAGGTATGGATATAGAGCCTGGTTAGGTGTATGAAAGATACAAATTCTGATCTCTCCAAACATCAAATATAAAACAGTCTTACTGTTTACATTATACAAAAGGACTTTTAAACAGACCGAACTTGGAGAATTTAGATAACCCACAGAGACTATGATTTTCAGGATCAGTAATAACATCATTGTTTTGAATTTATGAGAAGACTTGTAGTGGTAATATGAGACTAAAATATAGCTCTAAATAGATAATGTCATATTAGCTTTTCCCCATTAAATTTTTAAATTCGTCATATTATAAGCACTAGATACAATAAATTATAGAATATTTTCAATGATATACCCAGATTTCAAACGTTTTGTCTGTGATTTTCCTGCAAGTCTACTTATAGATCCACTAATCCTCATGGCAGAGTGTATAAAACATCTACCTTTATGTGGTCCTTATTTTGTGTGGAATATTTACCTAAAGCAGGCTTTGGTTTTCTTCTGGACTAAATTTTTTAAAGGTATTTTAACATGTATACATTTAGCACGCTTCTAAAGGAATGAAAAATATCTTTAGATTCCTTAAAAACTACTTTTGTTAATTCTTTGTCCTTAGATCTCTCTCCGTCTTTTTTTATTATTATTATTGATACGTGGAGCAAGACTTTAATTTTTCTCTGTTCCAAATTTTGAAATGGGAGATGTGTAGCAATTCATGTTAAAGATTATTTAGAGATGAACTTAAATTCACAGGGCTTTAGTACACACCAACCCTGAATAAATGAATAAGTAAAACAGTGGCACCAGTTATTCTCTTCCAAAGGAGTGTCCACATTCTGTGTGTTAGTTTGTTTTCTACCATAACCATTTCATATGGTATTCAGAATTATGAGAGGAATAACATTTATTTTCTCTACTCTTCCTGTACGTCATCTTGAAAGCCCAAAGGAATGTTGTGTTCAGAACAGCAATTCGTGCTGTTGTTGAGTGCATATTGAAAACGTACTGTTAACAAAGCTGTGGATACCTCAGGGGCTGATGCATATGTAATATGAAAACATTTCTTTGAAGAGAAAACTTGTGTTTGCCCACGGTTGCCCAGTTGGGAGTGCTCCTGTGCATACCATAAATTTGGCCCTCGGTTTGTCCCTGCTCATGGTTTGGAGTGGCTGCTTTCGTTGTTTGAATTTGGTTGCACTGAAAAAGCAAGCCTGTTACTTCACTGTAAAAAGAAAGTGCTTGTCCGAGCACGTTGCATGTTGGCAGTTTAGAGGCTGCTCTTTTTGCTGTCTGGAACTTGGACAACTTTTTAACCTCTCCAAGGCAAGGTAGCTGTGACAAGGTGTCAGTTACTTTAAAAAAGTAAATAAATCACAGGCTTCGAGTTTCGGTGTAATAATAAAGATCCAATGTCCTCACGTGAGTTTCTCATTCCATGATTTTGAATCATATTTTTTGTAGTGAATGCTCTACCTTCAAAGTAAAACTTTAAAGCTAAATAAATTTAAAAAATAAATGCACAGTTTAGAGAGCAAAGCACCCTGAGAGGAAGATTTTTAAGGATTCACAATGAAGGAGCAATGAGTTAACTTTAATAACATGAACTAAAGAACCAAAAAAATTAAAGATATATTTGAAATTTCCTCTTTCCTTGCCTATTTTCTTTACCAAATCAGGAAATACCAGGATAGCTGTAGTGTGAACATCTTTGTACTTGAGGGAGTGACTTTAAATGTTTAAGATATTTCATAAGCCAGTTAATCACTTGCTGTAAGTTCACCTAAGACAAATTTCCGTGAGTAATTCTAAACTTACTCTATAAGACAGTACCTCAAAAATGACAAATCCGGAGATGAATCTTTATGGCTTAACTCTGTTGATCGGCTAATATCAAACAACAGTCTACATTTGCCAGGTTCCCCTCCAAAACCATAAATTTGTACTTTTTTTTAGAAGGGCAATAAAAACACTAGTCATTAATTGAACAGAGAGACTGTTTGCTTGATAACAAAATGGTCTGCAAATATATGGAGCTTGAATTTGCTCATCTTTACCAACTAATTTCCAGGGTTCTTCAAGTATGTGTAATAGAGGAAGGATACCTTGCTGAGCAAAAATTGTTTCAGTTTTAGTTTCATTTGTTCTTATAACCTCCAAAACTGTTGGTAGGCTTAATCCTGAGTCACAGATTGTCTAAAAAGAATGAATAAGAATATGTAAATAATAATAACAGTGATAACAGCAATAACATCCATAAATTAGATGAGAGTACAAAGGGCTTTTACAGCTGATTGAAGGTGTGTTAGGATTGCTAAAGTCTTTTCCAGAGAGAAGCAACATAAATGACTAGTTGCCAGAATTGCTGGTGCTTATTCTATTTCTACTTAGCATTTTTTCAAATTTATTTTTTGTATTTCTTACTTTTACTGTTTAATGCTTGGTTAATATTCTGGAGATAATACTGTGTCAGAATACTATATTACATTTTGTTTTTCACTGTTTAAGAAAGATATGCTAATAATACTTCAGAGCATTGGTCTCTAAAAAGTAAACTTTTTTACTTTTTAGCATGAACCACCGGTACATGCTTATTTATTTATAAATTATATATACAAGTACATTATACAACATATTAAAAAACATGTAAACACAGAAATATAAAAGGATGAGATTTTATGTATTAAATATCTATTCTAATTATCTTAATTTTATACCCAGTGGATCATTTTTCTCTTCCCTCTTATTTTTTAACTTTGTATTTTAACGTAAATATAGACTTACAGAAAGCTGTAATAAATAGTACATAGAATCCCAGGAACGTTTCACCACCTCCCCACAAATGTGACATTTCATATGACTATAGAACAATATTAAAACCAGGACATTGTCATGAGTTTAATAATGTTAATTAGACTACAGACCTGATTTAGTTTTCACCAGTTTTTACATGCATTCATTTGTATTTGTGCATTTGCATGTGTATTTGTGTGTATATAGTTCAGCACTGTTTGATCCCATTTATAGATTCATGTAATCACTACTACCATCAAGATACAGCCTTGTATCTTGGATCACCACAAAGAATTCTCTTGTATACTCCTTTATTGTTGAATATTCCCTTCTTCCCTTCCTCTCTGTCCCTTGGCAACCACAAGTCTGTGTCCATCTCCACAGTTTTGTCATTTCGAAAATGTCACATAACTACAGTCATAGAGCAAATATGTAATCATTCGAGATTGGCTTTTACCAGTAAGCATTATATTCTTGCAGTCCATCCAAGTTGTATGTATTATTGGTTGTAACTTTTTTTGTTGCTGAGTAGTATTCCACCATATGGGTATATCCGAGTTTGGTTAGCCATTCACCTGTCCAAGGACATTTAGGTTATATCCAGATTTGGGCTCTTATGAATAAAGCTGCTATGAACATCCTCATAAAGATTTTTGTGTGAATAGAAGTTTTCATTTCCTTGTGCCCAAGTGTGCAATTGCTGGGTCACATGGTATGAAGTTTAATATGTGTCTCACTGGCTAAAATCAAGCCGATGGCAGGGCTGCTTGCCTTTCTGGAGGCTTTAGGGGAGAATCTGTTTCCTTGCCTTTTCTAGTTCCTCCTGATGTCCTTGCCTAGTGGCCCACTTTTTTTTTCCATGTGCTTATTTGCCCTTAATATCTCCTCTGTGGTAAAATGTCTGTTCGTATCTTTTCCCCATTTTCTAGTTGGATTCTTTGTTATTTGACCGTTGTGTTTTGAGAATTCTTTATGTGTTCTAAATACAAGTTGTTTGTTGGATATGTACCTTGCAAATATTTTCTCTCAGTCTGTAACTTGTCTTTTTATCCTCTTTAACATGTTCTTTTGCTTATGGGAAACTTTATAAAATCTCATTTCTCGCCTTTGAGTGAGTGACGCCACATGCTACAAGCATGAGTATTTCATGGGGTTTTAAAGAAATTTACATGAGACAGTAATCATTACTTAAAACTGTATTTCAGGTAATACTTTGTGTTGATTTGGATGCATTTAGAGTTGGACCAAGCGATATGCTAGAACTGGCTCTTACCAGTTTGCAAGAGCTGCTTTAAATTTTTTCACGAATGTTACAAATCAATTTTAAACAGTCAGTACCCATGGTGGGGTATGTCTACCATGGGAATTGTCAGTCACTACAAACCAGTGTGTTTAGAGGTGAGATTTGAACCAAGACTATCTGATTGTGAAGTTTATAGTCTAATCCACACCACTAAACTATACTACTTATTACTGCCTGGAAAATTATATATGTACTGGAAAATTATAATCCTAACTAAGACAAAGTTGATGAAACAAAAATAAAATAGCAAAAAAATACAAAGCAAATATTATAATCTGTTGCAGAGAATGCCCTGACTCTTTTATTTATGATAGATATCTCAATTGGTATCGATTTACTTTTTAAGAAAAGAAAAAAAAAATCTCAATTTATTGATAATTCTTTGCCTAGTTCCACTAGTGGTGTGCTGATAAATATTTAACAACCCACTCCCCAGAAAGAAACAAACAATTTAGTAACTGTTTGACCCTGGGCAATATCGTCTCATATGTAAAATTGTGGTAGTGATAATACATACTTCTAGATTATGCTGCTCGTATCAGTATAAGATGATGTTTATAAAACAGCATTTAACAGATAATGACTCAATAAATGTTAACTGTTACTATAATCATCATCTCTATAATCTCTACAGGGTAAGCTGAACACCTTTTATAGTCACAGCAAATTTTACCACAGGACATTCAATAAATTATGTATATAACAGTACTAAGAACATGGCTACCTCCATGTTAGTCCATATGTTAATAGAGTTGAAAAGATAAATCAACAGACTACACATGGGAAAAATTCATCTTAGGTATGGCACTGGACATAGAAATATATAACAATACAAATATATGTAATAGAATAGGTTAAATATAAGTCGTTCCTATTTACGAAGTACCTACTATATGCTGTTGGATACCATTCTTTTCTCTTGAGGGAAAAAGCCCTGGGAAGTATAAATAAAACAAACGCTCTTCTTAGAAAATAAAATTAACGAGATAAGATGATTTAAAAATTACATGTCGTGAGCTTTTTTTGCAGTTAAACTAAAAATGCCTTGTTGATATTAGAATACCTTTTTAGTATTCAGGCATTTCCTACCTAACACTTAACATCCTAGAAAACGAGGTGTCCTACTTGAAAACGCTAACCGGGAGCCCATTTCCCCAAAATCCCCAACCAGTTTCTTAAAACCTGCTAAGTCCATATAATGGAATGTTTTTAAATTAGCAAATTATGATGTTAGGATGTAAAATGCTTAAACCGTGCTTCCTGCTGACCTAACAATCAGATGTAGCTGTTAAGGAAAAGTTGCTTGGTTGACACTCTGAGGGCTTTCATAATGTCTACACATGATCTGCCCTTTCCACCAGCTGTATTTGGGCTGTAACATGAGACTTTCGCCTCATACATCCTTTCGTTTCAAATGTTATATTACGTTTGAGAAATTTAAGTAGAGAATTTTTCCTGTATAAACATCAGCTGGAAAATGTTGGATTAAGAGATGTATATTCCCTGAGATATGGGTGTTAAAACTAAGAGGCATTCTACCAGGTAAATGTTAGCCATGTTAGCCACAGGCCTGTTCAGGTAGGCCTGTTTTTTGTATTCTGGCTTACTTATTGGGTGAAGTGCAGTATAACAGTTAACCTCTGGTTTAATGCTGCATGCTTTAAATATGTGCATATTTAATTCTCAAACAACCTTCGATGAGAAAATGGGGGTTCAAAGGCCTTAAATTAATTTCACAAAACCATATAACTCCTCAGTTTCAGAGCTGGGATTCAAATCTACTTCTATGGTGATATTCAGGAACAGCTATTAGAAAACTTGTAAAGCAACAAGGAAAACACACTGTAGTGTGTCTCAGATGGATCCAGTGTCATGTTGTTTGGGATTAAATGCCCTTTCCATCCCCCCTGCTCCTACAGGAAGTTTTAATCCCTGTTTCCAAATAATCATTATATGAGGCACACTTTTCCATTGTGCTATATATACAATTAACCCGATAGTATTTTTTTACTCATCCTTTAGTAAATATTTCTGAAATCACTATTTGCTGCAAAAGAATTAATAAAATATATTAGGAAGTTTGCTAGAGCTTTTTACTTTGCTTATCTCATGGAATCAAGTGAAAAAATAGACTTATCGTATTTCATATACTCAGTAATTCACATGAAAGTCTACTTTAATATGGCAGTTGAACTGAGCATATCCTAACTGCCAGCCTCATGGAATCATTGGGCATTAAAGCAATCAGTTTTTAAATTTATGTTAGAGAAGAAGAAATGAATTAATGAGGAAGAAAATCATGAAGGGAAAGTTGAAACATTATAGAGAATTCTATTGAAAATTAGCTGCTTGACCACTTTTGCATCAAGTGTTCTAGATAAAAGCAATGTGGTACTTGGTCAAATGTTAAGTCACAGTCTGGCCATTCTGTTTCCTTGGTAACACTCAAATTATTTTAGATTGTGTTTCCATATACCAGCAGTGAACAATCAGAAAATGAAACTGAGAGAACAATTTCACTTATAATAACATCCAAAAGAATAAAATACTTAGTAGTAAATTTACCCAAGGGGGTGAAATACTTGTACATTGAAAACTACAAAACATTCATGAGAGAAGTTAAAGAAGACCTAAATAAATGGAAAGATATCCTGTGTTCATGGATTGAAAGACGTAATATTGTTAAGATGTAGGTACCACCCAGAGCACACTACAGGTTTAATGTAATCCCTGTCAGAATTCCAGCAATGTTCTTGCAGAAATGAAAAGATTGATCCTCAAATTCATATGGAATGCAAGGGGCCCTGAAGAGCCAAGACGATATTGTAAAAAAAGAACCACGTAGAGGACTTATACTTTGCTGATTTCAAAACCTACTGCAAAGCAGTAATCAAAACAGTGTGGTACTAGCATAAAGATAGACTGTATGTAGATTAATGGAATAGGATTGAGAGTCTGGGAATAAACCCATGAATATATGGCCAATTGAATTTCAACCGTGGCCAAGACTGTTCAGTTGGGAAACAATAAACTCTTCAAGCTGGCACAACTGGATATCCACGTGGAAAGAATGAAGTTGGACCCCTGCCTCACACCATATACAAAAATTAACTTAAAATTTATCAATGATCTAAATATAACAGCTAAAATCATAAAACTCTTAGACAAAAACTTGGGGATAAATCTTAATGACTTTGGATTTGGCAATGGATTCTTAGGTATGAAACCAAAAGCACAAGGGAAGAACAGAATTAAAGGAACAGCTTGGCTTGTAAACAAACCCAGACCACAATGACAAAACTGTTATAAAAACAAACTAGTTAGATCCATCTAAACAGATTATCTAGCTATCTACTGATTTGGATAAGTAACATGAGACCAGTTTTTTTATTTGTTGGCAATTAACCTACATATAGTAACTAACCTCCAGGCTTTCTATCTGTAAGCTTTGTCAGACTTTACCAAGCTGACCATCAATGGTATTGTGGATAGAATATACCAAAGTCTTTGCGGTAATGTATTTAGATGATGAAGAGGGTTAGGGATATTCTCCAGAAGGACACTAAAGTGATTCTTATCAAACAGTATTAAGAAATGGCCATTGTTCTGATTGTACTGAGTGTTCCTCCCACTCCCCAGATCTACTCGTGCCTTTATCACTGTTGCATGTGTGTATCTCTACATGAAAGGGAGGGCGAGGTGACCCCTATGGACTGTATAGCCCTGACTTCCATTCCATTGAGTTCAGTGAAAAGCATCAAGAGGAGATTAGATGATGGGAGGAGAAAGAAGTCAGGATATGTCTTTCCTCTCCCATCCTGTGTCACTACAGTTCTAGCATTGTCTGTGTCACTTTGTGACTATATTTCCTGTACTTTGAGCAGCCACCCTACCTTCCCAGAAGCTTCAGCTTTATTTAGGTTTTGATAAAACTATCCCCTCCCCCTTACTCCTTCAAGCTCCTAAGCAGTAATAGCTTCCTATAGTTTCTAGATTTTGGGTCCCTCAGCATCCCTGGTGGGTACTCTTAACCTTTCCCACTCTTCTGGAAATGTTTCTTAAACTGATTTATCTTTAAAATCCCTGCAAGAACCCTGGCTAATTTACTGATCTTCCAGCACAGTTATTTCAGCAAATATTTACAGAAGCTGTGTAGAATAACTTGTATCTGTTTAGTTTTTTTATATAATTTAATACAATATAAATTAATTTACATGTAAATGGTCCTAAAAATAGTTGAAATTATTAATAATCTCACTGTATTTACTCTTAATTTTCCTATCTCATTTTACAAATATATATAAGTACTCTTGGGTATTTTGTTACTAGATCAGTGATTTAAACTGTCAGTGCATTTATTATTAATGCCCACAAAGGTCACTGGGGATCAAAACAGCAGTTTAAGCAGTTGAGGAAAAGCATGGGACATTGGTAACATTTATTTTAATGTCTTTACAATTAATGGGAAGTTTAGTAAGCAAAAGAAACAGATTATGACAGAGTTCATAATTATAATATGTTAACAGAATTTAGAAGTATGGCATTAACATTGATCTTATTGAAATTATTTGTTTTGACGGGATATTAACTGCTTATTTTTTAAGATCTATTTTTAAAAACTTAATATTATGTAGATATAAAAATTAGGTTCAACACTGGTTTTACTTTAATTAACCTTTGAAATAAATTAAAATTGAAAAATCATGCTCATTTGCCCCTGCTCGTTTTAGATATTGAAAATATATGTAATGATTTCATACATTAGTCTAGAGCTAAACCAGTTTAGGCAAAGTCGACATATCAGATTTGCCCACTTTTCCATGAAATATTTTAATGCTTTAATCAGGCCCTAAAGTTATCTTCTAATGCTAATTGTAATGATGTGGATCATATGGGTCAATCATTTTATTTTTTAAATGTTAGAAATTATTGGATAAATTGTAGCTGTTTTAATGACTTCTAGAGTTTATTTGTACAATAAAGTCTAATCAGAATGTTTGAGCTAAAGAATATGTTAGATATAGTGGTCCAGTCCCTGTCCTTTTACAGATGAGAAAGCTGAAGCTCCAGAAATAAAGTGAGAATAACTTCACAGAGGTCACACATAGGATGAGAACAGATGTGCAGATGTGCACTCCAGTCTGTCAATTCCTTTTTTTTTTTTTAATTTTTATATCAACTTCATTAGAGAGGTTCTATGATGAGCACTATTTTACACATGAGGAAACTAAGAATATGAAAAAATAAGAAAATCATCTTATCAACTAATTGGAAGTTTTAACTAAGTATAATTATACTTTTAAGCCTACCCTTTTTTTTTTTAATGGCTTAAAACAACACAAATTTATTATCTTACAGCTCTGTAGATGAGAAGTCTGACACTGCTCTCACTGGGCAAAGATCAAGTGTCAGTCAGCAAGGCACATTCTCTTCTGGAAGCTCCAGGGGAGAATCCATTTCCTTACATTTTCCATCTTTAATGGCTACTTGATTTCCCTGGCTCATCCCCATCTCCCTTTATCTTCAGAGCCACCAACGTCAGGCTGAGTTCCCATGCTGCCGTCTCTCGGTTCCCTCTTCTGATACTCTCTTCCACTTTCAAGGACCCTTAGGATTACATTGGGCCCACTGGGATAAGCCAGGGAAATCTCCTTATTTTAAAGGCAACTGTTTAGCAAACTTATTTCCATCTGCCACCTTAACTCATCTTTGCCATGTTACCTAACATATATTCATAGGTTATAGGGATTAGGACATACACGTTTTGGGGGGCCATTACTCTGCCTGCCACAACTGTCTTATCTATCTATCCAATTATATATACATACAACCTAGGAAATGTAGTGAGTCATTTTAAAAGCTGTGTCCGTATCCTGCCTCTGCTTTCCCAAACCACAGCCCCCCAAAAAAGTAAGAAAAAAATATCCAAAGTCTCAAACCACAGAATGAAGTGGTTCTAGAGTTAAAAAAGTCCAGTTCCTCTTTTGCTATATGGATTTAAGAGGTCAAGATCTCCAAGGTATCACTTGTGTGGGAGTTTTTGTGTGGGAACGTAAATGCTCATAAGTTATTTCCAAGTCCCTCTCACAGAATGAATAGATATGATCCTGTTATAATCTGCCTGCTGTTTGCCTGAAATTGTTTAAGCCCTTTTTTAAATTGAGGTGTAACTGACATAAAATGTTTTATTTTAGGTGTACAACATAATGATTTGATATCTGTATATATTGTGAAATGATCACCCGGTCTATTTTGAAAGCCCATGTTTTTCCTACTACATCACGGTGCCTCCCACCTTTTAAATTCCCACCCGTGCTCCTTCCACATTCCAGATATTACAGGTTTTCCTACCTTCCCTCAACACCCACCAAAGAAAAGTTCCTAATCCCCATTCTCTCTCTGCTTCCAGGGATATTTATTGCCTGAATGAATCTCTAAATAGCATGTTCAAATAGTGTAACAAGATGAAATGAGCATTCTAATGTCAGAGGGGCTCTTTGGGGGGCCAGCGGGGCTACTAATGCGAAGGCTATTCTGTCTGAATCTGCCCTAGTTCCAGTCTTGCTTCTCATTATCTCTTGTTCTTTAGTTCACTCCTGAACTGCATGCAGTCTCTAAAAACTCTGGGTGTTTTCCTTTTTTTTTTTTTTTTTTTTAAACCTATATGATCTCCTAGTAAGGGCAAGAATATAGGAGAAAGCCTTTTCAAGAAAATAGAGATTATTTTTAATTTGGTAATTAACTGTATAGCAGACATTTAGGATCCTGAATTTCATGTTCCAAGATAGCAAAAGAATATATATAGACAGCCCAATGGCATGAGATTTGACCTATGACATGTTTTTCTGGGACATTTCTAGAAGGCATTCTACATTTTTTTCAATATCATATATTTCCATATTATACTTTTGAAAATATATGTAGATAAAAGTGATTGTGGGCATAAATTAGCATAACCTTTCTAGAAGGTAGTTAATATGTAACAAAGAAACTTCAAGTGCTCACCTTTTGTCCCACTAGGAATTTATCCTAGGATATAACAAGCAATCCAAGATGTTAGTTTAAAATGTTTGTTGCAGGATTTTTATAGGTTGAATCTCTAAAATAAGACTAATGGTACCCACCTATCTTAAGGGTTGCTTTGAGGATTAAATATTACATATGTGCTATATGTAACAAAATAATAAGCAACTATTAAAATAGTGATATGTACTATATGTATTAACAGTAAAAGAAATCCATACACTATAATTACTGAGAAATAAAAGTATCAATAGGTTATAATACAGTCATAAATAACACAAATTTTATGTAAAACAATGTACAATGATCTGGAAGATTGTTCCCCAAAAATGTTAACAGAGCCATCATTTTGTTAATTTTTACTTTCTAATTAATGTAAATCAGTATTGTGTCAAAATTGTTTACAATACTATGTATCATTTTTATATTCACAGAAAGCAGTCATTTTTATTTTTAAAATAAGCTGAATGTGCACAGCATTGCTAGTTACTAACAGTATCACTTTTAATTTGTTCTAAACGTCCTCCTGTGTAAAAGGAGAGTAATAATAAACTTCCAGCATAAATGTCAGTTATAATCCTCATCCCATCTTCCTCCCCATTTTTGAGTCCTGAGCCATTCTTGGCTCCATAATAGCTGAAATGAATGAATGCCTTCTCAAAGGATGTGGGGTCAGATTTCTTATCATCAGCTTCCTTAGCACAAGTAATGCTGTCAGAAAGGTAGAAGGGGGTGGAGGGAAACCAAGATGTTGACAGAACCGGGGAGAGAAGTCAGCCTGATGATTCAAAGGAGTATTGGCAAAGTCGAGAATTGTGTGGCTATTTTAAGACTGTATTTAGTTTTACTCATCAATTAGAACTCAGTCATGTTTTAAACATTATCTTGGTGAATTTCAGGAAGGGGAGACCATCTCTCATTTGGACTCAGCAATTTTATTATTAGGAATATATAGAGGAGAAATTCTCTTGGTTAAAAAAAAATTTTTCTTTTTTTTTTTTAAGGAAAAACTTTAGACAGCTAACTGAAGTGAATGGTAATCTGAGTGTATGTGTAGAGGATGTAGTGAGTGACAGTGTGTCATACCCCTCCCACACACACACCAGAACCTTTACCTTGAGACATGAGTGCTTTTGCCTGGCCATTCTTAGAAATAACACAATTTTTTTAAGAGTACTGTATGACCAAATCTGAGGGGTTTAAAAATAGGTGAGACAGGGTATCCTGTGGTGCAGCATATGGATTTACAGTTTTGTTTTGTTTTTTTCTTTCTTTACTCCCCCATTTAGTGAATACTAGGCAGTAAACCCATTTCAGAATTATTCACTGAGAAGGAAATGGCTTAACTACCCACAGCTGTAGCTGCATAGGTCACCAACAGCTCCCTGGGATTTAGGATCAAATCTGAGTTGATATTATCAGACTACTTCTGCCCAAGATAATAAAATTTGAAGTCCTGTGTTTTAGGAGGGCTGAAATGTGTGCAAATACCTGAGGAAGTTTATTTAAAGTATTATCTTTTCCAGAAGCAGGAGAAGCAGGAGTGCAAGACCAGGATAGTATATTGGGGGCTTTAGTTTAAGATTCCCATAACAGTTTCTTTCCCTGAGGAATTTTAGTTCTCTTTAGCAACCTAGCTGTCGAGTTGCTAGTGAATTCACAATAGTGAGTCTTGCAGAAAAGATGAAAATGAAGAAATTCATTTGCTATTTGTACTGGATTGGGTGCAGGTGTAATAAAAGTTGGCATCTGATACAAGAAAAAAGAGAATTCTACTTAACTGAGCTGAAGTGAATCCCATCTCTATATAGTTTGAAGGGTTGTGAGAGGTTTGTGTTCTGATTATTTTGTTTAGAAAAGTTACACAGGTTTTGCCTTTAAGGACAAAACTTTCAATTTTTCATCATGATTTGAAACCATTCGTTACCTGTCATCTCCATTCTGTAAGCTTCTTTAAGGTAAGGGTGATATTGCTTATCTTTGATAAATCCAGCACCAGACATAAATATTTATTTGGTTGGCTAATTAATTAATTTTCCTTTCTAATGCAGTTGATTTTGCCTAACAATAGTTTTATACACACACGGGCCTACCTTCTGTTTTCTGCTGCTTCCAGCTTCAGGAGTTTGGGAATGGGAATAGTTTTGCTACAGCAATTTACAAAGCTTTAGTCTTAAGGGATGAAATTACAATAAATTGAGTGGGAATTGGAAGGAACAGTAATATTGGAAGCTATTTTTATTTTAACCTTTATTGCTAGAGGATAGAAAATGGTTAGCTGTGGCCTTCACTACATTGAAACATCACAACAATCTGTGACAAAAATGAATTAACCACCACTCCCCATATTGGCACTTAGTGTGACAAGTGATGCAAAGCATAATTATATAATTACATAATTTCTTTTCATATTTTAATTTCTATAGATAATATATGTACCCATAATTTACATATATATAAATATAAATATAGAAAAACCAACCACATAATAGTATCTATTTCAGACAGTTGAAATATAATTTTACTTCTATGTGTGGGTGTGTGTGTACTTATACATACAGACATACAGACATATATACATAATATTTCTAAAAGTAGTACCTAACAAGAAGACCTTAGCTCTGTTTCTTAAAATGAATATAAAGCTCTAATTAATAGACATTTTTTCATATCTCTGAACTTGAATGAGTTGAAATCTTGAATTTCTACTAAAAGTCTATGACAAGAATTTGGGACCCAGTGTCATAGAAACAGTACAATTCCATTACATGTTTCTCTTAACAAGTAAAATAAAATAGTTTACAGGATTACTTTTCTTTCTAACAATCAGTGCCTTTAGTAGAAATCTAGAGTTAAAGCAGAGTTCCGCATATAACTGAACAACAAATTAAAATTTTACTTGAAATACACCTCTGTTGTCACAGATTCTATTTTGTAGTGAGTTTTAGCCATGATCCTTTTGTTGTTGTTATTAATGAGCTAAACATTTTTCAACTGATAATGGTTAATATTTTTAAATGAATTTACACATTTTTTAATTTACTGGTGAAGATAAACAAAAGTCTTTGGAAGAGAAAGATGCTCTCTCATGTGAAGGAAGTTGATGAGACTGGTTAATGCTCTCATAAGGGTAATTTATCCAGTGTCCTAACAGTTTAGTTTGTATCTGGGAGTAGTTTCTTCAGTGAAGTTCTCCACATACCCTAGAACTGCCTGTCATTTTGGTAGCCACATGTGGCTGTTGTGGCTTGTCCAAATCAAGATGTGCTTTACGTATAAAATATACTCCAGATTTCAAAGGCTTTGTATTTAAAAAGTATACTACTTCTTTAATAATTTTTACATTGATATTTAAATCACACTATGGATGTATTATATTAAATAAAATACACTATTAAAGATGTTTACCTTTTAAAATAACTTTTAAATTGTAGCTACTGGAAAATCTTAAATTATATATGTGGCTCACATGATATTTCTATTGAGCAGCTCCAGTCTCGAGTTTTACCTTTATCATTGTCAGAGTTTAAATGGATGATGATCATGATGCCACAGGTATAATCAGAGTGGAAATCTGGGTCCTGGGTCACAGGTGGCCTCCAGCTTTTACTTACTTTTTACTGACCTCAATTGTGGCCTGCTTTTTGTAGGAAATACAATTTTTCCTGAGCTAATAGGATATCAGAATTTTTCTTCACTTCTTTAGATCTGGTAAAATAAGTTAATTCTCCATTAAAACTCTGGGATGGGTTTAGGACATGTTTCTCCTTGTTCTGAAAGGTGTCATTTTCAGGCAACAAAAGTTCTTAAGCACTAATATTCTGGTATGAAGTTGCTATGTGTTTTATAATATTACTGGTATAACAGCCGTGCATGGTTTTAATCTTTGAGAGGTTATATTTTTATAGTTTTGTCAAAGGACTTTCCTCATAATCACATCTGAATGTTGTTGCAGTGACAAAGGTTAGGGATTCATACTGAGCAAAACAAGCCCCCAAATTTCAGAGATGTTTAAACTACTCCTTACATCCTCCTTACTTATTATGCTTATAGATTATTTAATGTTTTTTGTATGCAGATTGTTGGGGAGAGGATTTATAAGAAAGAATAATTTATAAGAAAGAATAATTTGCAGTATGTCTTTCCAGTTAATTCTTTTATCACATGGCCTTGGGGTGGGGAGGTGGGTGCAGAGAGAGGGTAAGACCAGATTGGTCCATGAACTGAGGAAATTTGAGCCAAGAGAATACTCTGCTTCAAGATAAAGGCCAGGTGGACCACATTTTTGTTACTGTTTTTGCTGTACTTCTCCAAATTATTTCCTTCTAAAGTTCTTGAAATTTCTAGTCAACTTTGAACTAAAGTCCAGACTGATGATGATTTGCCTCCTGGATTTGTGAAAGGAAGACTAGAGGTAATACCCTTTTAGCAAGTTTGATTAGGGGTCAGGGAATCATTAAAGGCCCTGAAGCATTTTTGTGAAACTGGAGTTCTTAGTCTGAGTGTCTGGGCCACATAGTTTCAGTAAACTCAATCTTACCGTGAAGAATATAGACAGAAAGGCAACCCCTGTATTCTCTTTGGCTAGATATCTGCAGATATAATGGCAGTTCCATTTGTGTACAGTGATCACACTCTCTTCTATTTACTTTTGAGCTCTTTTCAGTTTCTTACTGAAAATTACATAATTACAGAAATTACATAAAATACTCAGATGCTTTATCTGTTATTTCAAAACCTCCTCCTCAAAAAAAATCTAAACATTTCATTGAAACTCCTTGAAGGTATTTAAAATGTGATTTGCACAGATTTTTTTTTTCCTAATCCCAGTTTCTTCTGGATAACATCATTTCATTTACTCCTAATCTATTTGTTGTTTCACTCTCTTAGACAACAATCTAATATGTTCTCTCTTCAGACTTTCAGTACTGTCTCCTCTATCCTCAGTCTCACCTGATGTCTTTTTAATAAGAAAACTGAATAATTACCAGGAAAAGCATTCAGTAGAAAATAGACCAAAGCTAATAGGGATGATAAAATTAGCGAACTTTAAAGCAGCTATTATAAATGTATTTAAGAATTTAAAGGAAAACATAATTAAGAGGAGATAAATGGAGGCTATGAAATAAATCAAGTGAAAATTCTAGAGTTGGAATATATAGTATCTAAAGCAGAAATTCACTGGTTGGATTTAACAGATTAGGTGCTACATAACCATAAAACTATCCAAACTGAAGCACAGAAAGAAAAAAGTGTGTGTGTGTGTGTGTGTGTGTGTGTGTGTGTGTGTGTGTGTGTGTGTGTGTTTGTGTGTGTGTATTGGGAGTGTGGGTCATGGAAAGAATATAGCCTCAGTAACCTGTGGGATGATATCATGTAATCAGAGTACTTAAAAAGAAATCAGAGAGATTGGGGCGGAAAATTATTTGATTAAATTATGGTCACAAAAATTTCCAAATATGATGAAAAAATATATATCTTAATAAACCCCAAGCAGGCTATACATAAGGAAAATTACACAAGGCACACCATGATTAACTTGTGAAAAACTAATGATAAAGAGAAAAATCTTAAAAGCTGCTGGAGAAAAAAGTGATCTTACATACAGATTAACAAGATACTAATCCTGCTGATTGCTTACAGAAACCATACAAATCACAACCCAATGGAATGACAAAGTACTGAACAAATGAATGCACAGTCAAACATTTCTTAATAAGGATATCTTTCATTTATTTAGTACGTATTATATACCAGAAATTGTATTAGGTTTAATATACATTATCTCATTTAATCCATAGAACAACTCTGAGAGGTAGTAAAATCACCACATCTTAGAAATGAAGAAAATAAATCTCAGAGAATCCAAATGACTTGGCTAATAAATGTTACACACTTAGCAAATGGAAAATTAAGGGTTTGAAACCAGGTGTGATTTGACGTAAAGCCACTTCTTTCACTATAAACCATACAAAGTAGAACATTTATATAACCTGATTTACTAGGTAAGCCAGTTGGAGGCTATTTGTTGTGGTTCGTGTGTTTGAAAACTACTGTCAGTCAACAAGTATCTATTGAGCACTTAAGATATGCCTGGCTCGGTATTCGAATGGAATAGTAAACGATACAAATATGGTTCCCCGTTCTCATGGAGCTTATAGTCTAGCAAGAAGAGAAATATGGTAAGTCTGACAACCTCTCAAGGTTGTTCTAAGGATTAAATGAAATAATGTATGTTACAAGAATCAGCACAATTTGGGTATATGGCATCTCTATTAAATGTTTCTATTTATTAAATAATTTTAAGTATTTAAGAAAATAGTTATAGGTATTCAGAGTGCTTTGAATAAATTCCAAGTGCTATGGAAACATGTAGGAAAGGGCTTCTGACTTAGTCTGGAAGATTAGAGAGGGCTTCCCTGAGGTGTTGATTTTTTAGCTGAACCTAAAGAATGAATAGGCTGTTAGCCAGAAAAAGAGAGAGTGGGGTGCAGAAGATCATTCTATTCAAAGGACTCAGCATTTGAAAAGACATAGAGGTTGGAGAGAACACAGTATGTCCTTTATTGGACGTTGAGAAATAACTGATGGTATTAAGGATGTGATTGGAGAGTATCTGACAGTCATCACATTTGCATTAAAAAATCATTTCATCATTCCAGCACTCTGTATGACCAGGCTTTGAGGGATGTGACAAGAACGGACGCAAGGATAGCCATGAGAAACTGGTTCAAACATTGGGAATGGACAAATTTAGAATCCACAGAATCTGGCAGTTTTGAAAATGGGAAAGGAGAAAGAAGATACACAGTTCCTAGGTTTCTGGGTTGGTGGAAAGGCCGTTTGCTGAGAATGGGAATCTTGGAAGTATCGCAGGCTTGGAAATGAAAATTATGAATTATGTTGGGTATGTTTATATGGATATACTTGTGTGACATCCAAGTAGAGATGTCAAATGTGAAAATTTTACACATGAGTCTGGAGCTCAGAGGAGAAATGTAGACCTGATATGTAGATTTGGGGAATCATTTGTCTGTAGATGGTAACTGAAGTCAGAGGAATGGATGGAAAAGTGAAGAGAAGGAAGAGAAGAAAGATAAGTGTAAGTGCTGAGGAACTTCAGTCTTCAAGTTTAGATAGAGGGAGAATAACCAGCCAGCAAGGGTAGCTGAGTAAGAATATCCAGAAAAATGAGAGGTATAGTGTAGAGTGTCAGAAACCAGGAGAGAAGTGTTTTAAGAACAAAGGAGTATTTCAGCTTTTTAAATCCTGCTGGAAGCTTAGGCAAGATATGGGCAGAAAAAGTATTTGTTTTTTAATTTAAAAATCTGGAAGTCACTGATGATCTTAACAAGGGTCAATTTGGTGGTGTGATAAGAATAGATTGGATTCAACTGAGAAAGAGTGACAGGTGAGGGCTTCCCTGGTGGCACAGTGGTTAAGAATCCACCTGCCAGTGCAGGGGACACGGGTTCGATCCCTGGTCTGGGAAGATCCCACACGCCCCACAGCAGCTAAGCCCATGCACCACAACTAGTGAGCCTGCGCTCTAGAGCATGTGAGCCACAACTACTGAAGCCTGCGTGCCACAACTACTGAAGCCTGCACGCCTAGAGCCCGTGCTCCACAACAAGAGAAGCCACCACAATGAGAAGTCGACGCAACTCAATGAAGAGTAGCCCCCGCTCGGTGCAACTAGAGAAAGCCCGCACGCAGCAAGGCATGCATGAATGAATGAATGAATAAATAAATAAATTTATTTTTTTTTTAAAGAGTGACAGGTGAGTAACTAGAGACAGCTAGAGCTTAACTCTTTAGCTTTGCATGGGGAAGAAAGAGTTTGGGCAGTAGCTAAAACACGATGAGGTATTCAACAAGGGTTTTTAGTAGGTCAGAGGTATCTGAGTATGTTTAAGCCATGACGGAAAATTGTAGTGCCATGTGTTGGCAAGATGAGGTGGGGTTTGGAGGGAGTGGTGCTAGACAAGGAGAATAGTTGATAGAAACTTAGATAAAGTAGGTAAAAATGTCTAAACATCTAGTCTAAATGTCAGTTCTTACCATCACACTGAAATCAGGCAAGGACTTTGCTCGCTGTTTCTAAAGGAAACCTTTCTTGTTAGAACAAAAGACAAAAGTAACCCAAAAAAAGCAAATGAAGACACTGAACTGACATCAAGGAGCAATATCAAGTAATGAAAAACAAAATTCATTTATTGTTTAAATCATTAAAGCAGAATTGTCTATTTGAGTTCTTTTATATCCACAGTCCTATTAAACAGTGCTAATCCAGGACCTACATGAGAGATTTTTTTTCAATGCTTTGTTAGAGAATGTGGTGGACTTCAGTTGCAATTTTCAAACTCTTCTTTAACAGTTCGTAATATTTGGCTAGAATTCCATTTTTTCTTTTTTTCATACAAAGAAATCACTGCCCTCCCCCACCTTCAGAGTAAGATTTGAGATGATGCAGCCACATCTGTCAGAGCTGTGCTAACCTCTGTTGTCCAGCTGTTCTGGTAATAATATTTTCTTTCCCTTTCCTCTTGTCTCCTATTCTCCCAAATCTTAAAAAAAAAAAAAAAAAAAAAAAGGTTGAGAGAAAAAACCAATTGTCTCTCTTTCATATTGATACTTAAGATAAAATAAAGGTAGTTATAAAAGCATCTATCAACATAGCACTATCTTGCCAAGCTAAGTATTTGGGTTGGAAATCATTCTTTCCCAACTGCTTAAAAACAGGAAATATCTCTGTTAAATTATAGATAGCTCCCTGATGCCAGAAGGGAAGGTCTCTTTCATTTCTCTCTACATTTTTCAGTTATACAATGAGTTCTGCAGTTTCATATGTAGGAGCCAAATACATACACACATACACATAATATATACATACATATATGTGTGTGTGTGTGTGTGTGTGTGTGTGTGTATATATATATACACACACACCTACATATATTACAAAAATCCATTTGCAGTATGTGTGCACACATACACACATCCGTATAGGCATACCTCATTTTATTGTGCTTTGCTTTTTTTGTGCTTTGCAGACATTGCAATTTTTACAAATTGAAGGTTTACCACCATGCAAGTCTATCAGCACCATTTTTCCAACAACATTTGCTCATTTCAGGTCTCTTTGTCACATTTTGGTAATTGTCACAATATTTGAAGCTTTTTCATTATTATTAAACTTGTTATGGTAACCTGTGATCAGTGATCTTTAATGTTACTATTGTAACTGTTCTGGGGGCACCACAAATTATACCCATGTAAGATGGTGAACTTAATTGATAAATGTTGTGTGCGTTCTGACTGCTCCACCAACCAGCTTTTTCCCTGTCTCTCTCCCTCTCTTTGGGCTTTCCATTCCCTGAGACACAATATTGAAATTAGGGCAAGTAGCACCCCTACAGTGTTCCAGTGGAAGAATCAATTGATGAGGCAGACTTCATTGTCTTGTTTTAAGACACTGCCCCAGCGGCCCCACCTTCAGCCTCCACCCCGGTCAGTCCGCAGCATCAACATCAAGGTAGGACCCTCCACCAGCGAAAGACTGTGACTCGCTGAAGGCTCAGATGCTGATTAACCTGTTTTAGCGGTAAAGTATTTTTAAATGAAGGTATATACATTGGTTTTTTAGACATAATGCTATTACAATTTTAATATGTACTAGGAAACCAAAAAATCTGTGTGACTCACTTTATTGCAATATTCACTTTATTGCAGTGGTCTGGAACTGAACCTGCAATATCTCTGAGGTATGCTTGTATATGTAAATGTATGTTAAAATACCTTCAAAGGTTTTCAACATAGAATTTCTTTTCATAAGCCAGCCCAGGCACATCTTATCCAACAATTCAGGCAAAGCTTTTGGATCTGTCAGAAACAGCCTATAGGTTTGCACTGGGTGATTAATTGCCAGGAGAATCTGGTTCTATATTTCATTACATATAATTGTTATCTTTTCTAAAGGTGTTCTTTTACTAAGCTCCTACCGTAAACAGGGGAAAATACACACACATAACTTACATTCCTGATGCTTAGCACTTCTTACAAAAAGAAAGAGGAAAACTTTAGCTTAATCCAGTAACAAAGGCCTGTTCATCTTGGTTCCCAGACGATTTTTTCCCCAAATTTTTACTAGAACTTTAATAATATTTTTAATTGCCTAGAAATTTGTCTTGGGATAGCAGTGTGGAATAATGGAATAATAGTTTAGTTACCATGATCTGAGGGTATGCAATTAAACCTTAGTTCAAATTCCAGCTTTATTACTTAATGTTCCTCTGACCTTTGGCAATTATTTAACCTCTTCAGACCACCATTTTCTGTCTTATAAACTGGGTATAAGAATATCTCCTTCTGAGTGTTAGTGTGAGGATTTTACAGATTACCATAGTAAAGCATTTATCACAGTTGTGAATATATAGTAGGAGCTCAATAACGTTATCATGTTAAACATACTTAGAATGCTTCTTCTAAGCCTATCACTTAATCATGTATGACTCTTGACATTAATTTGAACTCTATGGACCTACATCTTCTCAGGAAATGCAGGAGTTTAGAAATGAAAGAAATCTTTATGACACCGATACCCTGTGAGTTTCTAATTATCTTAAATTAAGAAAACATATTTTTGCTTTAGATACAAATTATTCTTGCCCTCCCTCATAACTGACAAAGCAAGGAACCTAGCTTCTGTTTACAGTGTAATCTTTGCATTACTTTCAACTGTGAGTATTCAGTGGGATGTATTTTGGTGTAGTGGTTGAGTGTGGACTCAAGAGTGAGACTACCAATATCACCCCCAGCCCTACTACTTACTAGCTGTGTGACTTTGGGCAAGTTATTTAACCTCTCCCCACCTCGGTTTTGTTATCCGTAAAGTGGGGTTAATAATAGTACCTAACTCATAAGGTTGTGAGGATTAAATGAGTTATTTTATGCCAAGGGGTTAAAACTGTCAGGCATACAATGACTTCCACGTACAGGTATGATTTATTGTTATCATCGTCCTCATCCCGGAACAGCCTCTTCATTGTCTTTTAACCATAGCCTATTATTCCAATTATAACAGGTAGATAGGATTTGGTTTCTCTGAAATACAGAGATAGAGCTGTAAGCTTTGATATACGATACCTCTTGTTTAGGACTGAGATCTCTAAAGATGCACATACACACCAATAGGGTGAGAGAAGAAAATAGTAGAAACTTATATTCATAATTATTTTATATAGCATTTTTTAAATGTACATTTGTGTGTTACATAATATACACAATATGTTAATACAGGGATGCATGTATATACCTTCTGAATAAGTATAGGAATACTGGGAGAAAGTGTTCAAATTGATTTTAACAATATGAATGAATGATCAAAAAAGTTTAAAGACAACAAAACAGTCCCAAGAGCCAGTGTCTTCCAAACTGACCTAGCTGTCAGTCTCAATTTTCTACCCTATACTAGTTAGAGATGAACATGTGCCGAAGAAGCAAATCAAACTTCTCTTCGTAACTCCAGAGTGCTTGGAAAGACCATAGCCAGTGAGTGGTTCTTTGCCAAAGGTAAGGTAAATGCAGTGTGGAATCTGGGTTACTCTGGGTGTGTTGACCACTTGATGCGACTGAATAATGAGATGTCTGAAAAATGCCAAAAAAAAAAGAAAATCATTTCTTTTCAGTACTCATATTTGGACTTGACCATGTAAGAAATTCTGTTGTTCTCAGTGTCCGGGAATCACAAAGATACACTTTGATAGGATAACCAAATTGCTTTTCTGCTTATATTTAATGGCAATACAACTGGGGCCTTTCTGACCCATTTAAAATTTTTGATTATAAATATAGTTACCTCCATAGAGTGAAGAAATTATTATTAATTTTTTACTTACTCTGTTTAGAAAGCACCAGGAATAAAGGAAAGCCAATAGATTTATTTCTTAAATGGATTCATTTTAAATGAGGGCAGCAGCATTTAGAAATAACTCACAATGGATTTTTTTTCTCTCCATAACAAGTTTTCATAATGGGTTGATAAGGCCAATGTCCTAGGATGTAGATACTTAGGGGTAAGTGACTGCCCTAATCTCTTTTTTTTTTTTTTAACATCTTTATTGGAGTATAATTGCTTTACAATGGTGTGTTAGTTTCTGCTTTACAACAAAGTGAATCAGTTATACATATACATATGTTCCCATATCTCTTTAGAGAGTGGATTCTTTTGGGAATCTGATGGATATACTCTCCTGGAAAATATGCATACGAAGTTTTTACATACCAAATTTGGCCTACAGTTTTAAGAGTTTACAGGTACTCCCTTCTATAAGACTGTCCATGAACCTTTAGGTCATTAAGATCCTCAAGACAGTGAAGGGGATATAACTACATTTGTACTCCAACCCATGAGCCACTGTGTAATCACTATTGACCCCTTTCTGCAAACCCTTTATTTTCCAGGTTTGACTGCAGAAAGTCATTGGCACAATTCTTTATGTCTTGTTTTTACACTTGAAATTGTGTTGAAATATTGTATCTGCATTATCTGCTTATTATGTGATAATCTGCTTAGTATGTGTTGATTATCTAAATTTTTTTAGAAGGCCCTGTTGGTTATGATCTGAATCCACCAAAAGACATATCATCTTAGATTTGACCAGAGAATGAGAGTTGACATAGCACTTCTTACAGCAAACTTATGAGGTAGGCAAGGCAGAAAAAGCAAGAGTTTCCATTTTACAGATGAGAAAACGAAGACAAGAACAATTAGAGTGATTTGATTCATCACTGGGATGGGGACAAGGGACCATCCAAGTTTACCTGAGTTTTTTTCAAGCCAACTTCTATAAGCCATATCTCTCAAATTCTGTTCTATGGAATCCGTGCATCAGAGACAGCTGGTATACCTGTTAAACATGCAGAGTCTAATCTCTCCCCGCCAGCCCTAATGTATCAGAATAGAGTATAAATAGGGCACGAACTCTCCTAGATTAACAAATAAGTCAGATGATTCCCCTGCATGCTGAGGTTCGAGAAATGAGAAGCCACCTGAGCAGTGGTTTAACTGTGACTGCACATTGGAATTACTTGCAGAGCTTTGGAAAAATAATTTGCCCTGACCTGGACTGATAGAGTAAAAATCTCTGGAGGAAGGAGTGCGAGGAAACCTGCTTTTTAAGAAGTTTACCAGGTGATTATGATGCACAACGAGGATTAAGGACCACTTTCTAAAGGATTTGGAAACTTTTTCTGTAAAGGACCAGATAGTAAATATTTTAGGTTTTGTAGACTATATTATCGGTTGCAGCTACTCAACTTTGCTGTCCTAGAATGAAAGCAGCCATAGGTAGTACTTAAATGACTGAACATGGCTGTTGTTCCAGTGCAACTTTGTCTATAAAAACAGGTGGTGGGACAGATTTGGCCCATGTGCTGTGATTTGCCAAACTTCACAGAGGTACATGGTTCTTCACCTGCCTCACTGAGCTACTGTTGGACTGTGTTCTCAGGTACTTTGGGTTATTTGACATGAAGGTTGAAACTACTGTATTAAAATTCAGTTAGTAAGTAATAGAGCCAGAATTTTAAACTCTGTGAAGGAAGGGAGGAAGGAGAGAGAGAGAGAGAGGGAAGGAAGAGGGAACCTTGTAGAATATATTATCAAAGATAAGATCAAAACAAAAAGGCATCAGGTACTAGGAAGAAGAAAGGTACACTGAACAGCCAAAGCAGATAAAGCAGATACAGTACTGACGGTCACAGAGCTCAGAAGTGGGCTAGGATCAACCTAAGAGTTTTTTTTTTTTTTAAGGCAAAGAAAAGGATAAAACAGTCCTGCACTCTCAGATGGTGGGATTGATAAGAAATAGCTTCATAGATGTTTGTATTTTGTACCTTAAAAAATTGGGGTGTTGACAGGAGTGGAAAAGAGAAACAGTCGTTCTCTTTGGGGTGAGAGGCAGAGTAACATTGCTCTTCAGCTCAGCGACTGTAGAACAATCATGAACCTTGCAAATGCAAGCAGGGAGGCCATATGTAGAGCTCTGTAGTGCTGCTCTGCAGTACCCATCAATCCTGTGGTGCCCATTCAGGTCACACTGTATAAATCTGTCATGCTGCATCTCTATCCTTGACAGCTACCTTTAGCACAGAACAGTGCATGAGAGGGGGAAAACTTTGAGTCAACAAGAAAAAAGTTCATTTACATTTACCATATAATCTGTTGTACATAGTATATATCAGATTTCTATTTTAACTTTTTAAAAATGGTTTGTATGTAATGGGTTAAATACCCCAGCTATCCAGAAAATTAATATTCTCAGCAATTTGTTTGTACCACCTGATATTTCTTGTATGCATGCTTCTGCATCTGGTAGGTATCTGTAGGTGGATCACCTTACATTTTGACAAACTGATTTTTTTTTAATTTGGAAAAATACAGGTCCCTTGAATACCTTCCAGTCCGGTGGGGGCGTTAGAACATGTAAACAAATACTGTAGTATAATGTATGCAACAGACATGTAAACAATGTTCAGAAGTAATATAGAGAAGAAAATGACTCTTCCTTTGTGTATGCAGAAGTGATTTGAGGAAAGAACCAGAATTTTCATGGAGTACATGGCATAGAGATGGATAGGACTTTCAGAAAGATTAGCATGTACAGAGGTGTGAAGGATATGCTATTTTCAAGGAACTACAAGGAGTTCAGTATTGGTAGAAGACAAAGGGCAGAGAGCGGTCAAATGATGGGAGCTGATTCTGGGAAAACAAGCAGGGGACAGATCATTTCTCCCCTGACCATCACCTCTCACCCTTTTCCCCATTAACAACCTATGGGTTTATTTATATTTAAATATTATAAAAATTGATGTTTACATGTAAGGAAGTTTCCACCCCTTTTCAACCTTATGGAGAACTTTTAAAAGAGTGAATTTTATAGAGATATTGGAAAGATTAATTGCACTATTTTCAGTTTTCCTCTGTAGTGTATCAAAAAGCAGATTCACTTTTTACAAGAGGAAGAATTGGGATTAGTTTTACATAAATACTGTTTTAGCTTTGTAAAAGGGCTCTTTAATAGAAGTGGGTGAAGAATATATCATTCTAGTAAAAGAACTTTAAGTGTGTGTGTGTTTGTGTGTGTGTGTGTTGAATTATTTTTGTTCTGTTTTCTTCCCTCTTTTGTGCTCCTCATCAAGTACTGCCATTTACTATGGTACATTCTTCCTAAACACCTGCTGTCAAATGCATCAAGTCTTTTCTTGCACGGTGCTACGGGTTTCTACAGAACTGAGCAAGCCCAACATTAGACAGATAGCCTACAGACTGATTGATGTATTTGTTTTAATACAAACGCATGCTCAGATGTTGTCATACAGAAATCCTTTTTAGAAGAATTATTTTTCAAAGAACAAAGAACGTTGTAACCCTAGCACCTAACCCTGTGCCTGACACATAGTAGATACTCACAAATGTTTGTGGAATTGAACTGTTCTGTGACGTCTCAAACTGAATAGTCTCAAACTCCCTCAACCCTACGAGTAACTGAATATTTTAAATAGCTAGAATATGAATTGAAATGTTTAAAAAGCATTTCCAGCAGTTGAAAAATGAAGTTGTATCATATTGTAAGATCCAGATTTTAATTTGGCAAGTATTGTTCTCTTTGCAGAATACAAAACAAATCTATATAAAAGAAATCCTGCTTTATCTTTATCTTTCTTTGCAAAATGGGAAGGCATTGTCAAAAGGGGGAAATGTCTAATAATAAGTTGAAAACTTTGGGCAGTTCTACTTCAAAGACACCTCTTAAATTGTGCTTTTCAGGTTCACTGCCTCTGTTATTATTATGTTCTAATTTAAGACCTCAAGATAGTATTCTCTTCCTAACTGGAAGCTGCACTTCATTCCTGTGCTACCTCCACACTGCGGCCAGAATTATTTATTTCCTTAAACAGAAAATTTAGCCTGTCTTTCTTCACCTGATTACAAACCTTTCACAATTTCCTATGGACCATGATGAGATAAAGACCAAAGTCCTTGGCATTACCCACCAAATGTAATAATATCATACCTGTAGAGGGTATTTGTTTGCTTGTTTGTTTGTTTGTTTGTTTGTTTTACTTCATCTACCTTCATAGTCCCATGTTTCCAAGAAGCCTCCACCAGTGCTTCCCAGACTTTTCTATGATATGTCACACATGGTGATAATAACCGGACAAAATTGCTGTCTGACTGCCTAGGGCCTCTGGCTTCTCTGGGCTCCTGGCCTTCCTGAGAGCTGAAGGAAGCAATATCCTTAGCACACCTGTAATCCATTCCTGGTGCAACTATTGGAAAGGTGCAACAGTAAACCTTTTGTCTTCCCAGAAATGGTTTGTACATTGCTGCACCCTTAATTCTTTGGACGTAGTATTTACTCTGCCTTTCTCACCTTCTCAACCTGGTAAATATCCCCTACTTGCCATTTAAGGCCCATCTCATTTGGATCAGGGTAATGTTTCTAGATTTTTTTAAGGCAGTTTGAAATTTCTCACTTCCGAAGTCTTATCTCAAATCATTTAATCTTGACTCTTGGAACTTCTCACTTTCCGTTATCTGAATCAGTTGTAATAAGTATAACTTCACTAATAATGATTTTATGTTTGAAAAATACAAATAAAATTTTTATTTCCTTGGATTTTTTGGAAAGATTCTTTCTCGCATAGATTATATTCTCCATGGTTTCAAATATACCCATCTCAAAAGGGTTACTTATTTAAAGTATGATGTGTGTAGTACAACTATATATCATTACTACTTAGTTACACTACAAAATTAAAAGATCTCAAATTATTTCTTATGAAAAGGTTTACTTAGCTAAAAGCTATAAGAAAGGAATTATGAAGATTGGTTAGAACCTATTGCTTGTTTTAACTGTAATTGACTTCTAACACATTCCTGTCAACTCTTTCTGACTTTCTAAAATATTTTGTATATGCATTAGGTAAATATGGCTGGTCTTATCTCATCAAATGAGTGCCTTTTAGTATCACAGCATCCATCAAGTTGCAATTTTATTCTCAGCTCATCCTTAAATTATTAATTAAGTTAACACTTATTAAATATCTTGTCATCTTTTCTACTACTGTCTTAGCCCATTGATTAAGACTTACTGTATTTAATTCTTTGTATGTTGACTTTTCTCCACTTTTAAAGTGTAAGTTCTTAAAGATTAGGTCCGAGTCATATGCTTGTTTGTATTGCTCATAGTGCACAAAAAAGTAACTCAAGTTGGTGTTTCTAAGTTACTTTTAAAATATCACATGGGTAGTTAAAATTTTGTTATTCAGATTTTGTGTAAAATCTGTTTCTCTTTTCTGATTTCTATTCAGCAGGTATTTCCCCCAACTTAAGTACAATTTATATACTTTCTCATTGTCTTAAAAGCTTAATTACCAAGTAATAAAAGGCAGAGTGTTCCTCGCAGGGGCTTGCATGGTTTTTGCTAAATATTGCTTATTTTATTGGTCTCTAAAGCTATTCTTCCTTCAGTCTAATTATACTTTTAAAGATTATTAAATTTCATAGAAGATATTAAGAAATAGTGTTCCTGAAACATTAAGAATTTCAAGAATTAAAAAGATAGTAGCTAAAGTGAAATAAGCCAGACAGAGAAAAACAAATACCATGTGGTATCATTTATATGTGGAATCTTAAAAAAAAAAAAAAAAAAAAGCCGATTTCATAGAAAGAGAATAGAAAGGTGGTTGCCAGGGGCAATGGAGGTGGGGGTATGAGCACATGTTGGTCAGAGGGTACAAACTTTCAATTATAAGAAAGTTTTGAGGATTTAATGGACAGCATCGTGACTATAGTTAATAATATGGTATTATACACTTGAAATTTGCTGAGAGTAGACCTTAACTGTTCTCACCACACACACACACAAAGAGTTAACTAAATGTGAGATGATGGATATGATCTTGATAATAATTTCACAATGTAAATGTATATCAAATCATCACATTGTACACTTTAAATATATACAAGTATATTTGTTAATTTTCCTCAATAAAACTGGAAATAAATAAATTTAAAGATAACAGCAAAATTCAACGATATAAAACATTTCTGTACCAGCAAATTGGACAACCTAGAAGAAATAGACAAGTTTCTAGAAACATACAGGCTGCCAAAACTGAGTCAGGATGAAGCAGATAATTTGAACAGACCAATCACTAGAAGTGAGATAGAATCTATAATTAAAAAAAAAAAAAAAAAAACAAGACAAAACAAAACTCCCTGCAAACTAAAGTCAAGGACTGGACGACTTCACTGGGGAATTCTGCCAAACACACGAAGAAGAATTTATACTTATCCTTCTCAAACTATTCCAAAAATTGAAGAGGAGGGAACACTCCCAAATTCATTCTGTGAAGCCACCATCACCCTGATACCAAAACCAGACAAAGACACTAAAAAAAAAGGAAAATAACAGGCTAGTATCTTTGATGACTGTAGATTCAAAAATCCTCAACAAAATATTTGCATACAGAATCCAACAATACATAAAAAGGATCATACACCATGATCAAGTTGGTTTTAGTCCAGGGTCACAAGGATGATTCAACATACAGAAATCAGTTAATGTGATGCACCACATTAACAAAAGGAAAGACAAAAACCACATGACTACCTCAATAGACACAGAAAAAGCATTTAACAAAATTCAACATCCATTCATAATAAAAACTCTTACCAAAGTGGACATAGAGGGAACATATCTCAACATAATAAAAGCCATTTTTGACAAACCCGCAGTCAACGTAATACTCAAAGGTGAAGAGCTGAAAGCCTTCCTGCTAAATTCAGGAACTAGACAAGGATGCCCACTCGCCACTTCTATTCAGCATAGTACTGGAAGCCCTACCCACAGCGGTCCGACAAGAAAGAAGAAATAAAAGGTACCCAAATTGGAAGGGAAGAGGTAACACTCTCACTATTTGCAGATGATGTGATACTCTATGTAGAGAACCCTAAAGTCTCCACACAAAAACTATTAGAACTGATAAACAAATTCAGCAAGGTAGCAGGATACAAGATTAATATACAGAAATCTGTTGCATTTCTTTACACTAGCAATGAAATATCAGAAAGAGAAAGTTAAAAAAAAATAATAATCCTATTTAAAATCACGTCAAAAATAAAATAAAAATACTTGGTAATAAACTTAACCAAGGAGGTGAAAGACCTATATGCTGAAAACTATAAAACATTGATAAAGGAAGTTGAAGATGATTCAGAGAAATGAAAGGTATCCCATGCTCTTGGATTGGAAGGATTAATATTGTTAAAGTGGCCATATTACCCAAAGCAGTCTACAGATTTGATGTGATCCCTATCAAAATAGGGACATTTTTCACAGAACTGTAACAAATAACCCTAAAATTTACATGGAACCACAAAAGACCCAGAATTAATTGCCAAGGCAATCCTGGAGACATAACCCTTCCAGACTTCAGACTATGCTGCAAAGCTACAGTAATCAAAACAGTGTGACATTGACACAAGAGCAGACATATGGATCAATGGAACAGAATAGAGAGCCCAGAAATAAACCCACACACCCACAGTCACTTCATCTATGACAAAGGAGGCAAGAAGGTACAGTGGAGAAAAAACAGTCTCTTCAACAAGTGGTTCTGGGAGAGCTGGACAGCTACATGTAAATCAATGAAATTTTAACACTCCCTCACACCATATACAAAATAAACTCAAAATGGTTTAAAAACCTAAATATAAGACATGACGTGTAAAAGTCCTAGAAAAGAACATAGGCAAAACATTCTCAGACATAAATCGTAGCAATATTTTCTTAGATCATTCTCCCAAGGCAAAAGAAATAAAAGCAAAAATAAACAAATGGGACCTAATCAAACTTAAAAACTTTTGCACAGCAAAGGAAACCCTCAACAAAATTGAAAGACAACCTATGGAATGGGAGAAAATATTTGCAAATGATGCGACTGACAGGGACTTAATATCTAAAATGTAAAAACAGCTTACACAGCTCAATATCAAAAAACAACCCAGTCAGAAAATGGGCAGAAGACCTGAATAGACATTTTTCCAAAGAAGACATACAGATGGCCAACAGGCACATAAAGAGATGCTCAACATGGTTAATTATTAGAGAAATGCAAATCAGAAAACACAAAAAACATTTCCAGGGCTTCCCTGGTGGCGCAGTGGTTAAGAATCCGCCTGCCAATGCAGGGGACATGGGTTCGAGCCCTGGTCCAGGAAGATCCCACATGCCGCAGAGCAACTAAGCCCGTGCGTCACAACTACTGAAGCCCGCGCACCTAGAGCCCATGCTCCGCAGCAAGAGAATCTACCGCAATGAAAAGCCCACGCACCGCAACAAAGAGTAGCCCCCGCTCGCCGCAACTAGAGAAAGCCCGCGCACTGCAACGAAGACCCAGCACAGCCAAAAATAAATAAATAAAATAAACAAATTTATAAAAAATAAACACACACACACACACACACACACACACACACACACACACAGCTAGGATCCCACATTTAAAAAAACATTTCCAGAAGTCAGCTATGTTCATCTCTAGGCTGAATAATGTGTATCCGCAACATGAAAAGATTTAATAAATACAAGCATGTTCTAGGGCCTCCTCTCTTAATGATTCCTTTATCAGATTCCTATTGAAGAGAGCAAGCCTATTTCTATAACTTCTCCCTTCTCTCTTACGAAAGGACTATGAATTGAGCGTTTCAGAGACTATGATAAGAAGCAGGAAGAGGCAAGTAGAGACTTGTTAAATAGTAATCCTGTTTAAACATTGAAGTATAAATATAAATATAAATCAAGAATCTGTATTTTAACCTGACTTGTCTACCATTATTCTAACCTCGTGGTTTTAGAACATTTATTCATTCATTCATTCAAAGAACATTAATGTCTACCATGTGCCAGGTATTAGGATCCAAAGATAACTAGCATTCCCTATATTCAAAGAGCACAGTCAAATACTGGGATAATTATGCAGGACCAGTAACAGTGATAATAGCATCTGAATTGAAGCATGCATGCCATGTGCCAAGCACTGTGCTGAGCCCTTTATATACATTATGTCGTTCAATTCATAGGGTCATCCTCTGAGTAACTAGTACTGTTAAGGATTTTAAGGTACCAAGAGGTTTAAATGATTTATCTAAACACACAGCTAGTACATGATGGAGCTAGAATTTTAACCCAGTTAGGCTGATTCTTTTGACCTCACTTTTTTTTTTTGACATTTATAAAATTTATTTTGGTAAAATATTAATAACATAAAATTTACCAATTTAGTCATTTTAAAGCGCACAGTTAGGTGGCATAAAATATATTCACATTGCTCTACAACTACTACCACCATCCATCTGCAGATATTTTTCATCTGCAGATCTTTTGCCATTTCCCCTAAATAAACCTCCATACACATTAAACAATAATTTTCCATTCCCCCACTTGGTTTGCTTCCACCTTTTGTGTATTGTGAGTAATGATACTATGAACATGGGTGTACAAATATCTATTAGAGTCCCTGTTTTTAATTATTTTGGGTATATACTCCAAAGTGGAATTGCTGAATCAAAAGGTAAAAGTCAATTTAAAATTTTTTTCATGACCACCACATTGTTTCCATAATGGCTGCCCATTTTACAATACATTCAAACCAACGGTGCACAAGGATTTTCTGTATATCCTAACACTTGTGATTTCCTGTGGTTTTGTTTTAATGATAATGGATGTACATAGTATCTCATTGTGGTTCTGACTTGAAACTCTAGTGATTAGTAATGTTGAGAATATTTTTGTGCGATTATTAGCCACCTGTATACATCTTTGGAAAATTCATGTCTTTTGCACATTTAAAAAATCTGATTGTTTCATTGTTGAGATGTAGGAGTCATTTATATATTTGGATATTAACCCCTTATCAGATATATGATTCAATAGTGTCTTTGGTGCACCTTAAAAAAAATTTGTGTATTTCAGTTTATCTGTTTTTCTTTTGTTGCCTGTACATTTGGTGTCATTTCTAAATCCAAGGTCATGAAGGCTTTCCTGTATTTTTTAATAGTTTAACTGTTTTAGCTCTTATGATTAAGTCTTTGATCCAACTTAATCATTTTTTTAATAAAATGTAAGGTAAGGGATCCACCTTCATTATTTTCCATGTGGATATCCAGTTTCCTCAATAAGATTTGTTGAAAAGACAGTCCTTTCTTCAATGACTGGTCTTTGTATCCTTTTCAAAAATCATATGACCACCTTGGTGAGGGTTTTATAAGGGGATCTCCATTCTGTTCCATAGGTTTATGTAACTCTCCTTGGATAAGTAACACAGTGTTTTGATTGATGTGGGTTTTTAGGAAGTTTTGAAATTTGGATATGTGAGTCCTCCAGCTGCGTTCTTCTATAACAAGATTGTTTTGGCCATTCGGGGTCCCTTGAAATTCCTTATGAATTTTAGTCTTCTAACTCTACAAAAAATGCTATTCTCACATTTGAATCTGTGGATTGATTTGTATAGTTTTGACGTCTTAACAAAATTAAATCGTCAAATCTTTGAACATAGATGTCCTTCCATTTATTTGTGTCTTCTTTAAATTTTTCAATTTTGCCCTTACTTTTAAACTGTATGCCAAATTACAAGTTATATAGTACTCAGAAGAGTTATAGAAGGTTGTTTAAAAGAGAAGACTTTTAAGCTGAAACTTGAACAAGAGGCGAAGCTTACCTGATAGGCTATGAGATACAAGCATTCAGAGCAGAGAGAGAATTATGTGTGAGAGCAAGGATGCAGAAAGAAGCACGGAGTTTGGCTAACTGTGAGTGCTTAGAGTTCTTGGAGCCACAGGGTGAAGAAGGAAAAGTGACTGCAGATAAGTTGGGAGAGTTACACCAAAATTACAGAAGCTTGAAATATTATACTTGAATTTGACTTTTTCCCTTGAGGTGCCCTTAAATAGTTAGAAAATAGGAAGTTACAGTATTTGCAGTTACAGTGATCAGTTTAGCAGTGATGTAGATAGAGAGGGAGAAGAAGGAAAGAGTAAGACTGCAGGCAGGAAAAACAACTAGCAAGGTAGTTATGGTATTCTAGACAAGAGATTATGTTGGCACGACTTCATTGAGTAAACATGTATTGAGTGCCTTGAATGTGCCATTGCTGAGTTTACATTGTTGAATAAAAAAGTATGATACCTGCCATTACATACTGCCTGCAATCTATTGGGAAAGACAGACAGGAAACAAACAAATATATAATAAAGAAGATGGAATAGAAGTAACAGTTTCAAGAGAGATTTAAGAGGTAGCATTAACCATACCTATTAATCAGTTGAATTTAGAGTGAGAGAGAGAGATGCCTAAAGTCCAGGGTTTCTTTGAAATAAATCAGAGCTGTTACCAAGGATCCACTTCTCTCCCTAGTTTCTGGAACTGTTTTCTCCATGAATCATGATATATTGATATGTTTTCATTAGAGTAAAATGTAAAGGCTCAGTGCTGCTTTTCTTTATAGAAGAAAGACGTTCCCTACACTCACATACACACCCTTGTTGATCATTTTATTTATTTCTTTTAAAAGGGGTAGGCAAATTATGTTTTTTGAACACCAACCTGTGCCAGACACAGTGCTAGATCATCTACATACATCATTTCCCGTAATCCTTCTAAAAGCCATGTTGATCATTTTAAATGAATGAGAGCCAACGGAACCTGATTTTTCAAAGTGTCTGTTTTAATGCTTTGGTATGAACAAGTATTTCTCTGCTAATTAGATTGGGACATTGATAGAATATAAAATTACAAGTGTTGAACTTCAGAATTTATAAAAAAAAGAAAAGGTAGCCCTTTAACTGTGGTAAAGGTAGCCCTTTAACTGTGACCTTTACAAAATGAACTCAGTTCATTTTGTAAAGGTCAGAAGAAGAAATGGTAGTAGTATTAGTTTAAGTAGTGTAACTACTAAAATTGTATTAACACATTTTCAGTAAAGATCATATAATGTAATCAGGCATTGCCTTGAGTAAGATAATATAAGGAATTGGGTCTAGAAGGCCCATTTAAAAGGTCACCTAATACAGTAATTCTTACTGTGAGGTGCACAAGCAGATTTCACTTGAACTCAGTGGAATTATTTGTAGAATTGTGTGGGGATGTTTTCTCATCTTGTATATTTTGAGGGAAATTCTTGTCAGAAGTATATAGGCCTCTCTGATTAAAGAACCACCATCATTTTCACACATGAGGAAACTGAGGCTGTGAGAGGTATAGAGACTTCCCCAAGGTCTTGAATAAGTCCTCTTGAAAAGGCAGTTTTCCCGACAGTTTTTAAAATAGAGTTAATGTAAGGCTGCAGTGTCTATGACCTTGCGGCCAGAAGCGTTCAGAGTATTAGGAAGCCTGGGCTTGTTTCTTCATTAGAATTGTCATATGGTGATTTTAAAATATCAGAACATGCCAACATTCAGAATACATTCTTTCACCCTAATATTGCAGAACAGTATCTTTAAAGAAATTCTAGGAAGGGTGTTAACTCATTCAGGATTTTACAGGAAGGAAAGCTCTTTCCTACCTTTTTTTAAGCTAACTTTCACTGACAAGATCAAGCCAGAAAAAGCCTAGCTGGCTGATGGCCCAGACAAAGTTATAATCGTTCAAGTGTCCTCAACCTGCATTGCCCGGGGACAGCTACAACTGGGGGTGTTGGGGGGGGGGCACAGATGCATGCTGAGTGTTGTTCCAGTGACTTAGATGATGTGTGCACTCTATATCCTTTGCTGTGTTGTTCTTGCAGCTATTAGAAAGGAAATTTTAAAATAGCCTAGAATGACTAGTTTTCCCAGAAAGGTGAAAAGGATAACCTCAACTTTAAAAAACTAATCAAGCCATTAGCAGCTGTATCCCCAGCAGCTAAAATAGAGCCTGGAACAGAGTAGCTGTGTAATAATTTTTTTGATGAAAGAAATATTTAAACTTATTGTGTTACCTGTGTCATATTTCAGAACAAGAATTTTTTTTTCTTTGTCCATTGATACTGAGTATCATATTGTACTAGTAAGATAGTAAAGTAAAAAAGGTATGATTCAATATTCAGAGACCTCCTGATTTCAGTTCAATTTCTGTCATTTATTGCATGACCTTGGGCCTCATTTTCTTTTTCTTAACGGGGGTGTATCTAATTCACAGAATTTAGAGTCATATTAAATGAAATACACTATGTGAAAATTGCTTTATAGATTCTTAAGAGCTATATAAATATTAATGTTATTCATCTTAGATAATATTTTTAATAATTTGAAAAAATATGTTTACTGGTATCATCCTAATTTCCTAAATCCTGTATTTATTTGTTTTAGGTAGGGAAGAAGTGATCCCCATGATTGAAATGCAGTTTTGAATTCTATGATAAAGTACATTTCAAGGAAGATGATCATGCATCATTTCTACCTAATGAACTAATGTTAGGTGTGGGGAATAGTCTGAAAATAATGAAAGCATTCATTTTTAAACAAAGGCACTGTATTTACTATGCATTTGTTAATTGACTTTTTGCTGGCTAATTTGTACATGACTTAAGAATTAATAGATATTTGATAAACGCTCAGCATGTTCTAGGTATTGTGATATGTGCAAAAAGTATACAGCAGCGTTTTTCAAAGTGGAAATGTAATGTTAGCTTTTGAGATGTTCTGTGATTAGAATTTGGGATAGAATTTCTATCTGCTACTGCAGCTGTCTCTTAGAGATTTTTCATACCCATTAGTATCAGCTCCAAAAATTCCTGCATATAGAAACCTGTTTAATTTTGTTTCTACCCAGTGTTTCCCTAACTTATTTTAACAAGAAAATCCTTTTTTTCATTATATCTGCTAACATTTACCCAAGCATTTTATGAAACACCTGTATAAGATATACGGTATGGACTTCATGAGTTTTAACTTTCTGTTTGGAACTCTAAACATAAATATAAGGTAATTAAAAAAAAAAAAAAAAAAAAAAAAAAAGAGGGAGAAAGAGTCCAAGAAGATAATCTTTTCAGATAGAGAAGATCTGAAAACATCTCTAATGCCCTTAAGTTTACTGATGTATCATACTGAGAACCTAACAAATGCAAGTTGAGTCAACTTTATTTAGTTATAATTTACATACAATAAACTGCATCAACTTAAAGTGTACAATTCAGCTAATTTACATATATACTATATGTGAACCTGTGAAGCCACCTCTGCAATCCAGATGTAATAGAACATTTCAGTCAACCTAAAAGGTTCCATTTGCTCCTTGGCAGTCCATCTTTCCCTCTACCCCAGGCTCCAAACAACCACTTGTCTGCTTTTTATATAGATTAGATTGAATTTTTAAGTATCTTATATAAATGGAATTTATAGTATGTATTTTTCAATGTCTGGTTTCTTTAACTCAGCACAATGATTTTGAGACTCGTGCATGTTATTGAGTGTATCAGTAGTTTTTCTTTTTTATTGCCGAGTGGTATTCTATTATATATAAATACATATTTTGTTCATTCATGAATTGGTAGACATTTGGATTATTTACAGCTTGGGGCTGTTGTGAATAAAGCTGCTATGAACATCTATGTACAGATCTGCATGGCTATACGTTTTTGTTCCTCTCGGATAAATACCTAGTAGTAGAGTAGCTGGTTTGTTATGGTGGGGAACTTTCTAAGAAACTGCCAGTTTTCCAAAGTAGTTGTACTGTTTTATGTTCCCATTAAGAGTGTAAAAGTTCTAGTTTCTCCATATCCTTATTCAGTCTTTGGTGTTGTCAGTGTCTCTAGTTTTAGTCATTCTTATGAGAAGGTAATGACATCTCATTGTGGCTTAAATTTGCATTGATCTGATGACCAATGATTCTGAGCAGCTTTTTACTCAACACTTACTTGCCAACCCTATAGTTTCTTGTATCTGAATCTGTTCAGATTTTTTGCCCACTTTCTATTGGGTTATTTATTTTCTTATCACTGAATTTTAAGGGTTCTTTTTATATTTGGATACAAGTTTTTTGTCAGATATAACTATTGTGAATATTTTATCCCAGTCTGTGGCTTGCCTTTTTATCTTCTTAAAGGTATCTTTAGAAGAGAAGAAGGGTTTATTTTTATAAAGACCAGTTTATCAATTTTTTTCTTTTATACTTCTAGAAGTTTGTAGTTTTAGCTCTTACACTGAGATTTATGATCCATCTCAAGTTAATTTTTGAGTATATAGGGTGAGGTAGGGGTCAATGTTCATTTTAAATATATGAGTATCTAGTTGTTGAGCATCATTTCTTAAAATACTTTCCTTTCCTCATTGAATGCATTAATAATAAAAATCAATATGGATTCCTTATTCTGTTCTATTAATCTTTTATTTCTGTCTTCTAGACCTTATCACACTATCTTGTTTCTCTATTAGCGTTGTAAGTTTTGAAGTCAGGTAAGTCCTTCAACTTTGTTCTTTTTTTAGGTTGCTTTCACTATTCTCAGTCATTTGCATTTCCATATAAATTTTATAATCATTTTGTCACTTTTTAAAAAAGTCTTTGTGTTTTTTGATTGGAATTGCATTGAGTCTATAGATAAATTTGGAAAGAAAGAATATCTTCATAATTCTGAGTCTTCCAATGAACATGGTATATCTCTCTGTTTAAATAGGTCTTGTTTAATTTCTCTCAACAGTGCTCTGTAGTTTTCAATGAAGCATTCTTTTGTTAATTTTATTCCTGTCTTTTATATTTTTTATATATTTCCATAAAGTAGATTTTTTAAACTTCACTTTCTAGTTAGTTTGCTGCTTAATACATTTTTTCTAATATTAAACTTGTATCCTGTAATCTTGCTATTAGTTGTTTTGTAGATTCCTTAGGAGTTTTATATAAACTCTCATGTTATCTGCAAATGAGGATAGTTTTACTTTTTACTCTTCCAAGTTCTATACTTTCTTCCCCCCATACCCTCCCTACTCTGGTTTTGCCTTATCGCAAAGGCTAGTATCTCTATTATAATGTTTGGTGAAAGTGGTGAGTTTTTTACCTTGCTCTTGATCTTAGGTAGAAAACATTTAATATTTTGACAATTATGATGTTACCTGTAGGTTTTTTTATTTTATTTTATTTTTATTTTATTTATTTATTTATTTTTGGCTGTACTGGGTTTTTGTTGCTGTTTGCAGGCTTTCTCTAGTTGCGGCGAGCAGGGCTACTCTTCGTTGTGGTGTGCGGGCTTCTCACTGTGGTGGCTTCTCTTGTGGCGCACAGGCTCTAGGCACACGGACTTCAGTAGTTGCAGCACGCAGGCTCAGTAGTTGTGGCACACGGGCTCTAGAGAACAGGCTCAGTAGTTGTGGCTCATGGACTTAGTTGTTCCGCGGCATGTGGGATCTTCCCGGACCAGGGATCGAACCCATGTCCCCTGCATTGGCAGGTGGATTCTCAACCGCTGTGCCACCAGGGAAGCCCTACCTGTAGGTTTTTGTAATACCATTGATTATATTGAAGAAGTTCCCTTCTATTCCTACTTTGCTGAGAGTTTTCTTATTGTGAGTAGATCTTAAACTTTGTCATTTGGTTTTTCTGCACATATTAAATGATCATATTGTTTTTCTCCTTTATTCTGTTTACTGTGGTGAATTATATTCATTGGATTTTGAGTGTTAAACTAACCTTGCATTCCGGGGATAATTCTTACTTGGTTATGATGATTTATCCATTTTATATATTGTTAGATTCTATTTGCCAATGTTTTTAAAGGATTTTTAGGTCTGTATTTATGAAGGTGTCATTAATCTGTAATTTTCAATTTTTGTAATGTCTTTGTCAGGTTTTGGAGTTAGTATTATGCTGGCTTTATAAAACAAGTTGAGACGTGTTCCCTTCTCTGTATTCTAAAGTGATTGTATAATTTTGATGTTATTTCTTCTTTGGTAGAATTCGGAAGGGAAATCATCTGGGCTTGGATTTTTCTTAACACATTTTTGACCGGAGACGTATTAACAGCCACAGGCGTTAGTTTCTGCAAAAATTCCCTGGTCAATAATGTGTTAGTGGAAAGGTTGGTTACGGTGGATTCAATTTTTTGATGAGTTCAGTTCCATTTTTAAAAATAAATGTAGGGCTATTCTGATTTTCTGTTTCATTTTGTGTCCATTTTGTACCTGAATTTTGCAAGAAATTTGTTTCTTTTTATCATCATAAAGTTGTTTATAATATTCTATTATTATCCATTTACTGTCTTTAGGATCTGTAGTGATAACTCTTCTTTCATTTCTGATGTTGATGATTTGTTCTCTCTATCCTTGTTCAGTCTCGCTAGAATTTAATCAATTTTTTAAATCTTTGTAGAAAACTACTCTTGCCTTTGATTTTCTCTCTTGTTTGTTTCCCATTTCATTGATTTCTGCTCTCATGTTCACTATTTCCTTCCTGTACTAACTCTTGAAACTTAGGTCATTGCTTTTAGACTTCTTTCCTACTATAAGCATTTAAAGTTATAAAATTGCCTCTAAGCACTGCTTTAACTATATTCCACAAATCTTCATATGTTAGATTTTCATTATCATTCAACTTGTCATTTCCTTTGTGATATCTTCTTTGACCAATGGTTTATTTAGAAGTATGTTGTTTAATTTCCAGTGTGTTTGGGGTTTTCCTCTATGGCCTATTTTTATTCATGTCTAACTTACTCTTCTCATAGTCAGAGTTCTACTCTGTATGATTTCAATCCTTTTGAATTTGTTGAGTTTTGTTTTATGGCTTATCGTATGGGCTGTCTTGGTGACTATACCAAGTGTTCTTGAAAAGAATATGTGTTCTGCAGTTGGGCATAGCACCCTATAAATAAATCTCAATTAGGTCAAGATGATTGATGGTCTCGTTAGATCCTCTCTGTCTTACTGATTTGTTTTCTAGTTCCATCAATGCTAAGAGAGGAGTGCTAAAATCTCCTGTTATGATTGTGGAATTATATATATTTATCTTTTTAAACCTGTCAATTTTTGCTTTATATATGTTGAGGCTCCATTATTAGGAACATACGTATTAAGAAATATGAAGGTTCTGAGACTTTACCCTATTTGAAAGCTTACAAGTTAGTCTGCCACAATTTCACAGAATCTGGCAAAAGACTTTGAGAATCCTGAGTCAGAGACAGAGGACAGTTTATTACTCACAGAATATCATCATTTTTTGCACCAGTTCCCTAAAAACTAAGTCCCACAGAGCAACCATATGAGGTTTCAATGTTTGTATTTTCTGTAGTGTTTAATGTATGGTCCCAGCTACATTTTCAGGATTTGGGGGTTTGTTGTTGTTGTTGTTGTTTTCATTTTTATAATTAAAAGAGGTTCATGTCTAAGTTCTTATCTTCCTTACTTTCTGTATTCTAAGATACACCTTCTTTCTGGATACTTCATATTCATAAGTACACATATAGAAATGTGCTGTTTTTCACTCTTTATAAGTGAGTATCTCCTAAATATTCAAGGAGTGCTATTTCTGATTATGCCAGCAAGAAGAGTAATTTTTTTGGAGATGGAAGGAGTCTACATTTTTGGGGTATATCATTTCTAATCCTTTTTATTTCTTCCTGAAGATTCAATTTTCCATCTCATGTCGTTTCCCTTCAACCTAAAGAACTTCCTTTAGCATTTTCTGTAATGCAGGTCTACTGGAAACAGATTTCCTTGGTTTTCTTTTATCTAAAAATGACTTTATTTTTCCTTCGTTATTGAAGAGTACTTTCACTGGGAATAGAATTGTGGGATGACATTTTTATTCTTTCAACACTTTAAAGATGTTGTTCTACTGGTTTCTGCCCTCCTTTGTTTTAATTGAGAGTCATTGGTGATTCAAATCATTGTTCCCTGTATTCACTCTGGCAGCATTTAAGATTTTATCTTTGGTTTTCAGCAGTTTGACTATAATGTGTTCATGTATGGTTTTCTTTGTATTTATTTTGTTTGAAATTCACTGAGCTTCTTGATTTTGTGAATTTATGGTTGTTTACCAGTTTGGGGGAATTTTCAGCTTTTTCTTCAAATACTTTTTTGTACCCCATCTTCTCTTTTCTTTCCTTACTGGACTCTTATTAAACCTCTTTTTGTCCCACAAGAATGATCTTTGCTTGTAAACCTTACCATTTCACCTTCCTACTTAAAACCTTCCAGTGGCTTCTCATTGCAAATAGAATGCAGTCCAGACTCTTCACCATGTTGTTTAAGACCTCCTAATCTGCCTGTGACTATCTCTCTAACCTCATTTCCTACGTCTTTTCACTTTATTCACTGTTTCTACCACAGTGGGTTTTTTCTGTCTCTGGAACATGCCAGTAATCTGTGCCTTTGTACTTGAGGTTTCTTTCACCTTGAATGCTCTTTCCCAGATCTTTGTATGGGTGTCTCCTTTGGATATCTGCATAAGTTACCTCCTCAAAGAGGCTTTCTCTGACTACCCCAACTAAAAGCTGCCCCATGCCCTCAAAGTACACGCACATACACGCACACTTTTGACCCATATCTCTCTTAATAGCTTTATGTAGATATAATTTACATACCATAAAATTCATCCACTTAAAATATAGAATTCAAAGGTTATTAGTATATTCACAGACATGTAACTCTCACTATAGTCAATTTTACACTTATCTGTCTTATTCGTGCTGTTTCCTAGTACCAACAACAAACTCTGGTATATAGTACAGCTCAATAGTTTTTTCTGAATAGATGACTTCATTAGCTCTAAGATAGTTCAGGCATTCACCTTCAATAAAATATTAGGGGGGCTTCCCTGGTGGCACAGTGGTTGAGAGTCCGCCTGCCGATGCAGGGGACACGGGTTCGTGCCCTGGTCCGGGAAGATCCCACATGCCACAGAGCGTCTGGGCCCGTGAGCCATGGCCGCTGAGCCTGCACATCCAGAGCCTGCGTGTCCGGAGCCTATGCTCCGCAACAGGAGAGGCCACAACAGTGAGAGGCCCGTGTACCGCAAAAAATATATATATATATATTAGGGAAGTTCATTTGACTGCGGTCAGCTCTAGAAGTATTCTTTGATCTGAACTATGTTATTTTGTGGGGTCTCTGAAAACAGCTTAACCCATATTAGAAGAGTTATTGCAGGAAGTTACCAAAAAAAACCTTTTGATATGATGAATGCAAGTCATATACACATTTCCTTAAAAGACAATAGTCGTCTTTTACTGACTTGACAGTTGCTGAGGAGCAAAAAGCCTTTCAGAAATCCTGCTTTCTATTTTCAAAGGTACTCTGACATTGTTTATTTGTTTGAATCTTTGAAATAGACTTTAGAATCTCTAGTACTTGTTTTATTTACTAATTATGATAATAGTGAGATAGTCATGGATTCTGGGCATCCTCCTTCCTTGGGTTCCTTCATATGGAATATCAATTCTGAGCTTGGTTAATCTTTGTTGCCCCTTCTTCTTTATAGGCCTTGATGCGGCCTGGAAGAATTGATAGAATCATCTACGTGCCTTTACCAGATGCAGAAACAAGAAGGGAAATATTTAACTTGCAGTTCCACTCTATGCCAATCAGTAATGATGTTGATCTGAATGAACTCATCCTTCAAACAGATACATATTCAGGAGCAGAGGTAAGATAGTTCCCCTTAAAATACGTTGATGGGAAGAAAGCAGTGGCTTGGGGTCATTAGCAAAGAAAAGATTGCTTGATGCCAGCTGTTTTAAATAACTGTGTATTAAGTAATCTTAAAACAGGAAGTACACTACATTGACAGGTAGTCACTAAATTAAATTGCATTTTACTTGGCCTCTATCATATTTCAATTGTTTTTACCTGGCTTATCTTATTTCTCAAAATGTAGTCTTGAGAGAAGCAGCATAATATAGTGGACAGAACACTGGACTGGAAGTAGAAGATTCTTCTTTTGGGGCTTTTTGTTTCTGTTTTTGGTTTGTTTGTTTATTTTAACATCTTTATTGGAATATAATTGCTTTACAATGGTGTGTTAGTTTCTGCTTTATAACAAAGTGAATCAGTTATACATATACATATGTCCCCATATCTCTTCCCTCTTGCATCTCCCTCCCTCCCACCATCCCTATCCCACCCCTCCAGGTGGTCACAGAGCACCGAGCTGATCTCCCTGTGCTATGTGGCTGCTTCCCACTAGCTATCTATTTTACATTTGGTAGTATATATATGTCCATGCCACTCTCTCACGTTGTCCTACCTTACCCTTCCCCCTCCCTGTATCCTCAAGCCCATTCTCTAGTAGGTCTGCATCTTTATTCCCGTCTTGCCCCTAGGCTCTTCTGACCATTTTTTTTTTCTTTTTTTTTTTTTTCAGATTTCATATACATGTGTTAGCATACGGTATTTGTTTTTCTCTTTCTGACTTACTTCACTCTGTATGACAGCCTGTATGACTTCACTCTGTATGACAGTCCATCCACCTCACTACAAATAACTCAGTTTCGTACCTTTTTATGGCTGAGTAATATTCCATTGTATATATGTGCCACATCTTCTTTATCCATTCATCTGTCGATGGACACTTAGGTTACTTCCATGTCCTGGCTATCGTAAATAGAGCTGCAATGAACATTTTGGTACATGACTCTTTTTGAATTATGGTTTTCTCAGGGTATATGCCCAGTAGTGGGATTGCTGGGTC